>NC_092330.1:27623545-27926575 GCF_036785885.1 Coffea arabica
GCATTCGTAATTATTTGAAGAGGCATACGACTTGTAGTCGAGCCTCATTTGTGCATTTCGTTTACTGGATTTGTGGCTATGGGAACCATAATTGCTTACCTTGGTTATTCTAGGGTTTCTTGGTGATTAGAGCCCTACTTTGGTTGAAACTTTTGAAGTATCCTTGCTTAACTGGTGAGTGTACCATTCCCCTCAATTGTTGCGTAACTTGGTATATGTGCAAATTGGGACTTGAATGACTGTATCATCTGTTTATTCTGTATGAGACGAGGGTGTACTTTATCACACTCGTTCTCTGGCCTGTGTGACTTGTTTCATGTATATACTCGAATTTGTTACTTGCGCCTGATATGATGTCGTTTGGAAGTGTATCCAACAACCTTCCTGTTAAATCTAAGCTCAATCTCATGGGGAGTCAATTAAATCAAGCCAGCAAGGGCTTGGTTGAGGAAAATTGACAATCCATGGGTGCCTGTTCTTGGGAAATCTTTGGGTATTGGAAACTTTAGATTTCCGGTATACTCGAGTATTACCATTCCTGTTCTTGTTTGGCGTTCGAGCCCAGTAAGGGGCATGTTTGGTGAACGGGATTTTGCATAAGAGGGGTCTACAGACATGTGTGTTTCATTAAACGTTGATGGAGGGTCAACGAGGCTGGATCAAGTATTGCAACGGGGATTTGGCTCCTGAGCCACCTGTATCCTTTAAATTGTGGTGTTCATTCATTTCTCGTATTTGATGTGTATATGTGCCTTAAAAGTGAATTCTCATGATTTCTACTGTTTATACTTTTGGTACCTCATTGAGCTTTTAACTCACCCCGTTCCGTTATTCTTGTTTTCCTTACAGGGAACAATCTTTTGGAACTTCGCTGTTTTGAAGAATGAGTTGAGCTAGTTAGAAATTCTTTTGTTCTTTTGGTATAGCTCCTCGACAATTTGGAAACCCTAAATGTATCTTAATACAATGTTTCCTTTGGATTTGTAAACTTAACAATATGAATATTTTAAAGAGTTTCCTCATGTTTATGTAGCATATGTATTTGGGAATGTTCATTCTCTCATGAGAGACAAAGTTTACTTGTATTTGGTTGAGTTTTAGACGAGTGCGAAAGTTGATCGAGAAAAGAAGAAATATTGGCGAGGTTACTGTCACCGAATCCGGCCAAAAACCGGCCGGATTGTGACATGGCAGTCACTATTCACCTTCAGTTCGATTTTCGTTTTCCATTCTGTGGTTGTTGAATTGTTTAAACGCACTAATATATTTCGGAACATTTTAGTTTGTGTATAATCATCTTAGTAGTCCTGGCGAGAGTTGGGCAGGCAGTTCGCTAACCCATTTGGTACGCCTTAGGGGAAGGTGGAACTGTCACAGAATCACCTCAATCCAATGTTTGTAGCTTGAAATATCGCCGAAATACCATAAGGTGTCAAAGCTAGAAAACTTGCATCTCATCGTTTGAACATTTTACACTTCATGTCTTTTTTAAATTACTTCAAATAATCAATAATCATCCAATTATCTTTTCCATTAACTCCTATTGATGATTGAATCATTAAACCTATAAAAGCATGAAGTTTTCGCATTAACATCCATAGAAATATAATTTTTGCCACTTAAACCCAAAAAATGCATAACTTTACTAGAAACTTAAGTAATTAGCTATAAATATGACTAAAACATGCTAAAAGTAAATAATAAAACACACTAACAATATGTAAAATATGCACTTATCAACTCTCCTAACCTAAACAAGCAAAATGGACTTTAACCTATTTTTTTTCTAATTTATCTAAATGAGATGCAAATTTAAATGATATGATTTGCGCACATAAGGATAAGAGAATAGGGGAGACATATCATGCAAAAGAAAAAAAATGCATGAGATGCAATAAATGTCAAACCAAAGCATGAATCTATCGTATCGATGGCCTAAAGGGTCTAGCATTGGACTAGCGCATTTCTACAAGTTCTTACTAGCATTGGACTAGGGAGAAATCGGGGAAAAGAGCCACAGCTAGCATTGGACTAGTGCGGTGACATTATGCAATCATTATAAATAAATAAAGTGTATAAAGTATGACTAAAATAGATAAACACAAAGTGCACATAGATCACATAGAACATAGACATGATATCTAAATACAAAACCCTAGAAAAAAACAAGTAGACATGCAAGCATATAAACACCCAAATAGGTAAGCAAATAAGACCTAACTATTACATTGAGAACCCTAACTACAATCTAAAAGGGAAATTTTAAAAATAATAGACCTATCTATTACATTTATCTAACTAATTACATTTTTGGTAAAAAATAAAATCTATCGATTGCATCACCTATCTAAATACATTTCTTGGCAAGAGGGTATAACCTATCTATTACAATTTGGCATTTAAATGCCTTCCAAACAAACATCCAAATTAAATAAAATAAATAAAGGCTTAAAATGAATTAAATGAATAAATAAAAGAAAAACCATATAAAAACATGCAATCACACATGAAAATACATAGGATCACATAAAAGAATTTAAAAAATAATAGAGAGTACCTTCCTTGAAATAGTGGCTAAGTGTAAAGGATGTAAAGTTGTCACTTTTCCCAAAAAATTAACAAGCGTGTCAATGCACCAATTTAATTTACAATTTTCAAAGAGAATAAGAACCAAAAATTTAATCTAATAATTCAACATTCCAAACAAGACACAAAAAATCAAGGAATCAAGAGAAATTTCAAAAAAAACTAAAAATAAAAATAAAATAGAAAAAATTTAGGGACTAAAATGCAAAAATTAAAAAGTTTTAGGGTAAAAATATAATTTTCCAAAGATTAAGGACCTAAGTGCAATTTTTGCAAGAAGAGTCCCTACCGCCCAAATTTTCCTCACATAATATTAACTCCCAAAATTGATTTGAAAACCCCCCATATTAAAGTTATTGCATTAATTTCCCAAATTATAAAAAATAAAACGTAAAATTCAACAAAAATTACTTAAGCCCCGATCTACTTTAGAACCAAAACATAACTCATCAAAATCATGTCTAAGATGCATAAGACAACCCAAGGCCTCAAAGGGAGAAATTTGCACATTATCATAATTTTAGGGGTCATACTGCAATTATACAAAAATATTGGGGTCAAAATGTAAATATTTTCATGAATTGAAAAATCAGCAAGTAATAAACGGCTGAATCAAATGAATTTCCAGAAATTAAGATCACGTCGAAAGTCACAAATGTATATGATGAAATAAATAACAAAAGAAGAAAGAAAAACAAGCTTTTGGTTTTAATTACTTCATGTGCCCGTTCACTAGTTTTGGGGCTTTTTTATCATAGTCCAAACAAGAATTAATCAACAAGCCAACACAAAAAACACGGAGGCCCAAGCATAAGCCTAACATGAATAAATTCTTGGCCCAATTTTTTAATTCACAAACGCATCCAACTAAACACTCACAACCCTAATGGATCAAACATAACAAAACAAAACAAAGTAAAAAGAGCATAAATAAATAAAAAAACCAAAAAAATAGAAAAATTCCTGCCAAGTCAGCCAGAATCTTGCCGGAACCCATTTTTATAAACTTTTGAGATCGGATCTTTTCATATACATGAAGCCCATGGTTTATGGGCTCAACCAAACATCAAACCAGGATAAGCATGTAAAATGAAGATCTAAGCTCCTTGAGCATGAACATCCATGACCACATTCAAATCCCTTGCATGAACATCGAGCCAAAAAGGGAAAAGTCATGGAAATACCTAAGGATGGTTTAGGATCAGATTAAAACCAAAAAATACGAACGGAAGCACAATTGATAAAGCTTCAAACGTGATTGTTCTAGTGGTTAATTTCTTCAAGATATACCACTAGATGTTCTTGTGGTTAAAAAACTAGCATAGCTCTTGATTTGTTGGTTGGATTTACTTGGAAATTTTCCATTGATAACCAAGGGCTAATGATTGATGAAACCCTTAGGGATTTGAGTGAATTTTTGTTGGTTAAATGGTTGTTCTGTTGGCAAAATTCTTGAGGAATTTTCGAATGAGCTAGCCGAATGAATAGGGTTAATTTTCAACCTTCATTTTCGACATTTTTGTGTTCTTTTAAACTAAATTTCACTCAAGTGACTTGCTATTATGTTAAACTATGATTATATGTTGAAATGGAGTTGAAATCTAGGAATTTTAACAGTTAAAAGTCATTTTTATTTCACTATTTTTGGGCTAAGAACTATCCAGGCAGCAATGGTGAAATCGAGACTGTTTTGCCCTTGATTTTGTTTTTTCACACATCAAATTTTTGGGAAAACTAATCTAGATACATGTCATTTTCATAACTCGAGCTTTCGTGTCGAGTTCAACTGAATTTGATTTAGTTTCGCGAATTGTTGAGGCGAAACTTATTATCTTTCTTTACGTGTTTATAGGAGTGATTGAAGATTGTGATATCGATCCTAACTTGGATTCGGAGCTTTGATATATAGGTGAGTTTCCATGCATGTTATCCGACTTGAATTTGCAAATGTGACATAAATGTAAACTTGATGTTGTGACTAAGATGAATATTGTTTTGAATTGTTGAAGTGTTGTGATGTCGCTTCGGTTGTTACCCCATCGACGATCAGTGATTGAGTATGCATGTTAATTCTTGGGAATTCCTGAGTCCTATAGGTAAGTCTGTTGATTCGAACCAGTCATGGGACTTGGTCGAGGAGATTTGACGAGCCATAGAAGAGTGTTTTATATTCGCTGGACTTAGTGTTTAGACTTGTCCCTTTTGAAGTGAAAACTATGGTATGCTTGAGCAATACCCATTTTAAGTCTTTTGGATTTCGGGCCCGATAAGGGAAGTCAATGGAAGGAGAATGAAGTAAGTGGATTTCTACATAATGATAAAACTTGAGAGTCGACGGAGTGTCGACTATGTGAAATAAGATCAAAATTCGTGGAAATTGGCTCCTGAGAGCCACCCGTATCCTACCCCTTGATATTGTTAATCGCTTTATTTACTCGCTTTGAATTGTGAACTTGAAGTGTAATTTGAACTGCTCTATATGACTGTATGTTTTTTGGAACTCACTGGGCGTTAGCTCATTCTTTCAAATTTGTTTTCCTTAACAGGAATTGAGTACCCGAGTGAAGCCGCTGTCAATTAGGGTGTAACCCTGTTTCTTTTGTACCTTGTTTTGGGTTGTTAAACATTGAATTCGATATTTTGGAAGCTTGTAAGATGAACTTTGATTGTATCTTAAGTACGTTGGATCGTATTTTTATTAGTCAGGTTGTAAGTTGAACTTAGTCATGTTATAAGCTGTGGAATTATTATTTAAGTACTTTTGAAGTATTTTATTCGATTGTATGAGTGAGTCCTGGCGTGAGTTGGGTAGGCAGCTAACTGGACCCTTTGGTTCGCCCTAGGAGAGGCAATGGTTTTAAACCCGAAACGGGGAGTGAATAGGAAAACCTTCCGGTTCATGGTTCGACTGTTTCAACCAGTTCAACCCCCGGTTCGAAGGTTTAATAATTTTTTATTCATTTTAGTATTAAAAATTTTGAATAAAACTAAAATATTTATTTTAGAAAATAAATATTTAATAAAAACCAGTTGACCCTCCCGATTTTTACCGGTTCAACCGGGTCTTGACCGGTTTAATTAATTCTTTGGCTTTGTGATTGAATCGGACTAGAGGTGATAAGTGACTAATTTACGTAATAATTGTATGATATTTTATATTATTTTTAGTTACTTTAGTTATATTATTGGAAGAAAATGAATTATTTTGGCTATAATTGGTGAAAAATACTTTTAAGAGATTAAATGAGCTTTTTATCACTTTTTACTTGGATTTTGTGTATTTTGACAGTTTTGACACATTTTCGTATTTCGGCTATAACTTGAGCTACAATGATCGGATTGGGATGATTCTTGAACCCATTTGAAGATAAGAAATAGATCTACAACTTTGGTGAAGATATCTGAATCCAGTTTGAAGGTTTTCTAGGTCAAAAACCCGAATAACAGTAGCAAATTTGTACTGGTCGAAGCTGAAACAGGGCAATGAGCAGGCAAGGGGAAGGAAGAGAGAGACATACGGGAGAACTTGGAGAGTGCAGAAATGTAGCTCTTTCATCTTCTGAGTGTTAGGTTAGCATTAGTGTAGACTAGTATAGTTCATCCATTCTTGAATGTTAGCTAGGTTAGGATGAAGATGGAGATGAAGAAGGAGAAGTTGAAACTCAAGTGACATGGGTTATCTCTTCTCCAACTCTTTATCTTTTGTATCAGATTCTTAAGTTTAGTTAATATACAAGTTCTGGATTTTGTGTTTATTATGTGTCTCTAAAGTTTATGCCTTGGGTTTGGTTGAACTTTCTATAATTGTTGGTGTTTATTATTTGGTTATTTGATTGCTATGATTTGAGCAAGTTATTTAGCACTTTGGCTCTTTAAATCATGATTAATCTGGTACCATTGATTGTGATTATCTAAGGTGTTGTTTCTGCAATGAAAATTGAGATTTAACACTAGTTCAAGAAGTGCTAAACATAGGAAGTACACTCACGAAAGTAGAGGTGCACTTATATGGTTTTTAGTGATTCATTTCATGTAATTTCATTGAAGAAATGAACTTGTAGCTAATTTCATAACCATGAAAATAGGTATGGATTAGTTATGAGTATAGTTGATTCACTACGAAAGTAGGTTTCACACGTTTAAGGAAATTACACCATAACTAGCCTAGATGTAGTACTCAATGATCCAAATATAGCACTTGCATGAGTAGTTAGGGATACCACAACCTAAGGAGCATTCATTTGCTATTTTGTATAATTTCAGTAGGTTAAATTTGTTATAATTCATTAATAGTCTAAATAATAGAGAAGCTTTAGTAGTACCGGTAATTGTTCACTCTTCCTTGTGGGATCGACCCGATATATACCCTAAACTACTAGTTGACCTATATACTTGTAGTGAACGGGTGTAATTCGATTTTTTAACTTGTACGTATGTAAAATACCCGTCAGGAGGCATGGCCGGTTCGTGGTTTGACCGGCCGAACCGGCCGGTCCAGTCTGGTTTTTAAAACATTGAGGGGAGGAGAAGGTGGGCTGTCACATTTTTAGCAACAAGTAATTCTTGTTCTTTTTTTCACTTCCTTATTTATAGCATAGTTTCTTATTTATAGTCAATTTCAAAAAAATCTATTAACGAGCCACCTTTTATAAATTTCTATTAATCGTACATTCTTTATTTTTTTTGTCCATCAATCATATCTTTCCTTTTCTAATCATCTTCAATCATGTTCTGTCATTTTTTTTCCTATTCTATACTTCCTTTTTTTTTTTTTTTTTTTTTTTTATAAAAGGGGAAACCCCTGATATTTTATTTATACTAACGGATAAATCCAAGAAGGTGGAAAAATCCCCAACCTTCAATACATGCTGAATAACTAGGAGCTATACCTACACAGGGAACTTGCGAATGTATGGAAAACCTATCGCATCCAAATTTATCAGCGACCGAACTCTACTTGGTAGCTGGTGAACAGATTGAAAAGTAACATATGGGCTCTCCCGAGATAACTCTGCTAAGCTGTCTGCCACGGCATTCGCCTCACGATGAATATGTGTAATAGACCCCTTCACCTTGCCCAGTAACAAGCGAAGTTGACTTAAGACGCTACACAACGGCCACTTACCAACCGATCGATTCTGGACCAACCTTACCAACACTAAGGAATCCACCTCTACCAAAATCTCTGACAACCCTGCCCCCGTACACCACTGCAGCCCAGCACACAATGCCAAGCCCTCCGCATGGACCACTTCATATTCCCCAAATTCCTTATAAAAAGCACCAATCATTTTCCCTTCAGAATAACGTACCACCCCACCACCTTTAGCTACACCATTGATCACACTTGCATCTGTGTTAAGTTTGTACGACCCTCTAGGCGGCTTCATCCATGATATAGCCTTCAGACAGAAGGATTTGGCTGGCTTGAGTCGGAAAAACCGTGCAAAATACGTATCCATATCCCCCTCCAACTGCGCTTTGTTTAACATACATGCTGCCCCCTTAGCAACCAACCACCCATTGGCTTCGAAGATAACTTGGGAATGGACAGGGTGAAGATTTTCAAACCGGGCATCATTTCTACTACGCCATAGAAACCATAACACCACTACCGGTATTACACACCGAACATGATCCAATCGGCCATTGCTAGATGATTGAAACCACACCACAAGCAGTGAAGAAACACATGAGAATGAACGCCACTGAATTCCGCAAGCCAGAAAGAAATGCTGCCAAACAGCACTGGCTACCCTGCCATGTAAGAAAATATGATTCAAGGATTCTACCGCATTACCACAGCAATCACACTTAGAAACCAAGGCCATTCCTCTAGACCGGAGCTTATCATCCAGAGGGAGAAAATCAGACAACACCCTCCAAGCTAAATACGACATTTTTAACGGAAGTAACGGACACCAAATTCCACGGCAAACCAAAGACGTGTTGCGCCGCTGCCGAACTAGTTCCCAGGCTGACGACACAGAAAATGCACCATCAGCGGAAGGAGCCCAAATTAACTCGTCCTTAAGCTTCGGATCTACAAGTGTTTGGGAAATAATATTAACAATAGATCGTGGAAGAACCTGGAGGAGACGATCAGTATTCCACCCCGTAGAGGTGTAAAACTCAGCTACCAAAAAGTGAGGAGGCGAACCAGAAACCTGGCTGCTAAGTGGTTCATTGAAAAGCCATCGATCATACCACAAATCGATGAAGCCTTCACCGAGCCGCCAACGAATGTTATCTTCAGTGATCGCCCGCACCAAACAGACCCTCTTCCATGTTGCCGACCCCACAGCTGCCGAAGCCGAACCTGGATGTTGCTCGCCAATGTACTTACGGTGCATAAATCTGGCCCAAGGAGAGCTCTTTTGACGTATTGTCCACCATAGTTTCATTGCAAAAGCCCTCTCCAAATCCAAAAGAGACCGAAACCCCAATCCCCCTTCTTCCACTGGAAAGCAGACTTTTTCCCAAGAGGACCAATGAATCCTCCTACCATCCTTGCCATCCCACAGAAAGGCGTTAAACAGCTTGCCCAATCTAATAAAGACCCCCTTAGGTGGTTTAGTAACCTGCAGGAGGTAAAGAGGCATTGAACTCAACACATGACGAATCAATATGAGTTTCCCCCCAGCAGACAGAAACCGGGAACTCCAATGATGAAGCTTTGCTCTCACGGAGGCAATTACTCCATCAAACAAGACAGTTTTGCTACGGCCAAGAGAAAGCGGGACTCCCAAGTATTTGACAGGCCAAGGCTGCCCTTGAAACCCCGTTTCTTGCTGAATTAATTGGATAACCTCCGAAGAGAGCTTCGACGAACACAGAAAGCGACTCTTAGAGAGATTAATTTTTTGGCCAGAGAGAGCTTGATAGTCGTGTAGAAAGGACGATACCGCCTGTAAGCATTCAGTCGATGCCCGGGTGAAAATAATCACGTCATCGGCAAACGCAAGAAATGGGACCATCCCTCCCTTAGTCAAAAATCTAAACGCTGGATTGTTAGAAAACAGCCGCTGAAGACCCCTTCCAAGAAATTCCGAGACAAAAAGGAAGAGAGTGGACGATAACGGATCCCCCTGGCGAACCCCTCTAGTCGACTTGAAAAAGCCGGTGAGTTCTCCATTAACCAGGACAGAAAACCAGACGTTGGATACCAACCGAAAAACCAGATCCACTACCCCTTCTTTAAAACCAAATTCTCGCAGCATATATAACAAAAACCCCCAGTCCACCCTGTCATACGCCTTCTCCATATCCAACTTCAAGATTACATTAGGGTGACGCAGCTTTTTGTCCAAATCCAGAATCAATTCCTGAGCAAGCAAAACATTATCTTGTATTCCCCTGCCCGGAATAAAACCAGTCTGAAACTCTAAAATCAACCTAGGAAGGAGCTGGTTGATACGGGTGGACAAAACCTTAGAAATGATCTTGGCACTAACATTAGCTAAACTTATTGGTCGGAAATCTTTCCACTCACAAGCGCCTTCCCTCTTGGGGAGTAAAATGATCGTCGTACTGGAAAATCCGCGTGGCATTGTGGCACCAGCAAAAAAATCCTGCACCCCGTCCATGAAGTCATCTCTTATACACTCCCAACAACTTTGATAAAAACCCCCGCCAAACCCATCAGGCCCCGCAGCGCTCTGAGGATCCATTGAGCACACCACAGTATAAACCTCATCCACCGATGGAGATTTCAGCAGCATGTCATTCTCTTCTGGCGTAAGCTTAGGCAGCTCAAGCGAAGGCCTGCTCCCTGAACGAACATCGCGGTCTGCTGTGAACAAAGAGGAGAAAAAATCAGACGCTGACAGTTTAATATCCTCGATATTATCAAGCCAACTGTCCCCGGGGCCCCTAATTCGTGCAATAAAATTAGGGCTGCGTTTCTGCTTAACCGTTGCATGGAAAAAAGAAGTATTCGCGTCGCCCTCTTTGATCCATTTGATTGCTGCCTTCTGTCTCCAGAAGTCACATTCTAAGGCTAGCTCCCGAGAATGGAGTGCCCGCGCCTCATGTACTGCCGACCTAGACAACACGTCCCTATTTTGATCATACAACAATTCCTTGGCCAATAGATTATCCGCTGCCACTTTGACCCGTTGAGAGACATTCCCAAAAACATCCACATTCCATCCAGCTAAGACTCGCTTAACCACCTTCAACTTATTAAAAAATTTCTGCATTCCCATTCCAGGAACAGGTTGAGCCCAAGCAGACTTAACTGTTTGTTGAAAAGTAGGATGACTCCGCCAAACATTAAGAAAGCGAAAGGACGACCGCCGCCTTGCCATGCTGCCTCCCTTAACCAGCAACGGACAGTGATCAGATCGCCCTCGCTGAAGATGAGCAACTCGAGTCAGCTCAATAGAAGACAGCCAACCAGCATTAACAACCGCTCGATCAAGCCGCTGCCACATACGCCCATTAGTCCATGTGTAGGCAGACCCATCAAACGGTACCGGAAATAGTCCACTCCGATTTAATGCAGAGTTAAATTCTGCCAGGTCACGAATATTCGGGGCTGAACCTCCAATCCTTTCTTCAACAGAAGAAATAACATTGTAATCCCCTACGGCCATCCATGGGAGTGTAACAGACGTTGAAAAATGCTCCAGAGCCTCCCATAACTGTCGCCTACCAATTCTGTTACACCGCGCGTAAACAGCAGAAATAAAAATGGAAGAACCAGAGGGGAAAGACACATGTATGTGGACCACCTGATCCGCAGCTTCTACAAAAGAATATCGCGCATCTGAACACCAGAAAATCCAAATTTTGTTGTGCAAGAAGGACTGCGCAAAATCAAAACCCAAGAACAGCTGCACACTATCCAAATGGGAGACATTAGCTAATGGCTCCAATAGGATCAGTAAACGAATATCGTTTGATCTACAAGCGCTACGAATGTGCCTCAATGACTCCTTATTCGCAGCACCCCGAATGTTCCACACTATAAACTTAATCGGATCTAACATTATGGGACCGAAGGTTATAAGGAGCAGCTGAAGGCTTACCGTCTCTTTTTGTAGTCTGCCTACCACGAGTCTTGTGACCTTGAACCAAATTCTGCAGCAATTGTGTGTCAGTATCATCCAGAAGAGCTCCAGGGACACCCGGGTCGTCGCTTAACTTAGATGCTGCAATTCTGCTGACCAGCCGATCCCTAAAATTTTTTAACTCATCCAAAGAGATACCTTTCAACCCTAACTGTCCCTCAGAGTTATAGCGCACTAGACGAGCATGACCTTCATACCGTCGAGGAGAAAGGGAACAAGCCCGCTCGCGCTGCAGCATTGAAGGCACAGATTTAGTCAGCAAAAGATCATCTCGGCCGAAAGAAGGAATTGTGGCGGATAAAGCTTTAACCGGAGAAGAAGAATTCGGGGGATAACAAGTCAGTACTGAGAGATCATTCTGTGTAGTCGCAGCACCCCCCCGATATGAATCAGGGAGAACGGGATCCTGAGCATGAACATTAGTCTGTGTAGGGTTACCCCTAGCAGGGGTAGACGATGATGATGGAATAACAGTAATAGAGACATCTGCAGTGGGAATACTGCTTTCCTGCACTTGTACCCTTGGGGCTGTCACGACCCCCGAATCCACCACAGGAGGAGATTCTTCGACAGCCGGTCCTCTTTTCGGTTGAAAGACTTGCCTGCCTTGAGACGGAACCGGTGGTCTAGCGCGTCGCACAGGCCGCAATTCCGGATGCTTCTGATGACAGGTACTTTCGACATGACCAATGGACGAGCAAAAACCGCAGTACGAAGGATAGTCTTCATACTCAATCTTCTGCCAAAAACCCCACTGATCATCCCCTATCCAAATCCTGGATCTTGGAGAATTCAATACATCAACTTCCAACAATATTCGCGCTACAGACGGACGCTTCAGCGCTGCCGTAGCTTCATCCACCTTTAATGGTCGGCCCAGTAAGTTACCCAGCTTAAGCAGAAACTGCTTTTCAAAAAACGGCAATGGAAGACCTGGGAAATTGACCCAAACTGGTGCGATGGACGACTCCGCTCCCGGCTTAAAATCGATTGTCCATTTCGACAGAGACATATGGAATTTGCCGATGTACCAAGACTTTCGACACCAGAGTCTGGTGTAATCCTCCTCCACGGAAGGTCGTAAGAGAATATGCTTGGAATCTAATAACCCTATCGGACACTCACCCTTCAGCCCCAAAGAAACAACAAATTTGCGAATAGTCTCCATGGAAGGCCGACCAACGGCAAACCTGCCAACCAGTGCATTAGAATAAGGTGCCGCTATCTGTAACATATCTTGACGGGAGATCACCAACGAAGGCTCCCCCTTGTAAGTACTGAGATGGCCAATGCCAGAGGACGAAGAAGACGGAGATTGAGCCAGAACGGAGGCAAACGTCTTCGAAGGACGACCAAGAAGCGGCGCCTCCCCATGTTGGGGAGCCGCCATGAAACCCTACTAACCTTGCAAAGCCCGAAAAAAATGGTGAGGAAGCCCGATTCTAGAGAGAAAGCCCGATTCTAGAGAGGAAGCCCGATGTTCCTTTCTTCCCGTCTATACTTCCTTATTTATTGTAAATTTTAATTTATTAATTTTCTTCTTTATATATAGTTACATCGTTTATTTATTGCCATTACTAAAATATAATTACATCGTCTATATATAGTTACATTGTTTATTTATTTCCATTGCTAAAATATGAACAAACTTTTATTTTTTAATCATTCTATACTTTATAAATTTCAATCTATTAATTCCTTGCTTTATATATGTTTACATTGATTATATCTTTCTTGATTTTTTAGTCAGTGAACGCATAATTTTTCTTTTTTTAATTTTCTTCAATTATGTTTACTCTATCTCTAGTATTATACTTTATTATTTATTTCTAAAGTTTTGACATTTTTCATTTTTTAATGAATCTGTATTACACAATTTTAGCATATTATGCATACAAGTCCATTTAAATTTTTGAAAACTCCATTTAAATTTAATAAATAGTCATTCTTTGCTAAAATATTCAATTAATTTTTATACTCTCTTCATTCAAATCCAATTTAGGCCAAAGTAGTTTTTTTATAACATTGAGTTGTAAAAGTTCTCCCAAACTACTTTTTTTAGTTTTAAATAATTTGAGCAAATAATAAGTTCATCATCTCTTTAGTTTACATTTAAAATTCTTTTTAGTCATAAGAGAATCAAATGATTAATTGCACTTATTTCCTAACATATCTCTTTCACTCATACATTGACTTGCCACCATTAATTAGAGTAAACATAATTGAATTACGGGATAAGATTTTTTTTTTTTAGACAACTTCTTTTTTTTTAAAAAATAAAAATTTTATTGCTGCAACCAACAAACATACCCAGATCGGGTCCAACCCATTTCCAGGAGTACAAATTCAAAACCCTGACCAAACCCACCACCCCCTACCGCCGGCACCTACGAAAGCTTGGGAACCCGTACACGTCCAAGGTAATGTACCCCCTCACCAACCTCGGTAAAGCACTATAAGTCTCATAAATGATAGTATGCCCATCCTCCACTCCAGCGTTAGACAACCTGTCCGCCGGCTTGTTTGCCTCCCGATAGCAATGAGACACGGCTTCAAAATACCGTCCATATTGCTGCAGCTCTCGTAGCTCCTTCTGCAATCGCCAAGGACATCTAACCTTCTCCTGAATAATCCAGACCAACACCATTGAGTCAGACTCCAGATGCAACCTAACTAAACCACGGGATACACCTAATCGAACACCAAAGAGAAGCGCTTTGAGTTCCGCTTGAAGGCTCGTAGCCTCCCCAAAAGAGCACGAGAAGCCAAGCAGGAACCTCCCCTCAGAATCCCTGAACAAACCCCCACCGCCACTCCTCCCCGGATTACCTCTTGAGCAACCATCGGCATTCAGTTTCACTACCGTCTGAGTCGGACCTTCCCAACGAAACTCCCGTTTAATAACCTTGCATCGCAGCCTAAATATCATTTCAAAAAAATCAATTTGTGAACTACAAGGCAGAGGTATCTCTCGAAACTGGAGACAGACGCATTCTCTCAGCTCCAAGAAAATCCGATCACAAACATGCACTACCGAGTCTAGCTTTCCCTCAAAGATCCACATATTCCGCATCTTCCATAAATTCCAACAAATTAACGATGGCAATATGCGGAGAACGAAACCAAGGTATGGATTAATATTAGGCTTAACCCACCAACTCATCACTTTATGTCTAATCGTGAGATAAGATTCACTTGGAACTAATTATTAAGTTGTTATACAACTAATTATTAAGTTATTGTAAATTAACCATTATTAATATGTTTAATTTTAATGTTTGCCTTACAATAAATACATCAAATTTTATAAAATAGCATTTTAAGCTCTTTTATAATAAAAAATAAAAATTATAGAACATAAAATAGTGCCCGTGCAAATGCATGAAAAAGAAACTAATTGCTAAATAAAATTTGAATAATGTGGTCATATGAAAAGTTTCCAACCTAAATGCAATTAGGAGTATCAGGTTTGTAATGCAAGATTAAGAAAAGCCTCGTGTTTAAAAATAATTGATTCAAGGATATGACATTGTGAGTGCCAAAAAGATATTAATAATGGTTTTGAGTTGGAAACCTCAACTTTAATTCATAAAGAATGGAAAAATGCATAAATGCGAACAAAATGGTGATACAATCCACATTTTGTAACCCAAAAAAGTATTCACCAAGAAGTTCTGGCAGAAGATTTTGATAAATAGCTCAATGAACCAAAATTATCCCTTAGTCTAGCTATAACAAGCAACTTGCACATAATGAGAAAGAAAAAACTAAACTTACATAAGAGTAAAATACTGAAACATGATTCTGATGTCATTGGGTTGAAACATATGTTTGCAGCTTTTATATTCTAACTGTTAATGTCCAATTCTATCTAATTATTATGCCTAGTATGATAAAACTAGCACATGGGACATTGTAGTGCTGAATGTAATTCAAACACGAGATGTACCATAGCACTTTTTCATTTGGTTTTTTTAATGGCACTATAAGTAATTCAAACCTACGGTGAAACTCGAGAATGACAGATATGATAAGTTAGGAAAATTAGATTTGCAAATAATGGAAAAAAAAGCACCTAAATATTTCAAAGTACTTTACACATGGCAATGAAAATTTTCTGCCATAAAAAAAGTTTACAATCCAAAAACGTAGTTAAGTTATTTATTCAACGTGTTCAAAATGCTAATATATGCCACAAAAGGAAAAAAAATTGCATTCCATACGAGAAATTATACATATTTCATTGTGGAATTAAGAAAAAAAAAAGAGTAGAAAAGAACTTGAAACTCAAACATATAAATGCATTCATAGAGCTCAAACTGGATGGATAACAACGATAAAGTATGATGACTTAAAAACAATTCTGCCGACAAGTAAATGACATACAAAATAGTTTATTCTCAATTAATTTTTTATGATCTCTATTTGCGAATAGCTTTTGGCTTTAGATTCTCCTTAGTGCTTTTAGTTGGAGATATAATGTTATTCATGACTTACCAAATCACAAGACTATTCCTCCAAAGTTGCATTTAATGTCATTCCACATATTTAGGATCTAAATGCAAAGAGATTACTTTAAACTCATTTTCGATGATCTGGACTATAGGTTAAACAAAATTTTTTCAGTCACCGGAAAATGCACTGTGGGAGTAATAGATATGAATTAAATGCCTTTTTTCATGTAGGTAATAAAAATCGGTGCAAAATGCTTCAAGAAAAGATGTAACAATCCTTTATTTGGATAGCTAAATGACTATTCTTAAAAGTTTAAAGAGCAATTTTCTACAATTAATGGTAATATAATTTGTAATCGTATTTGTGAGAGGAAAATTTGAAGCTTGTGCTTTTGTTGTATTATAAATTTAATCACAACTTCTAACCAAATTTATTTTAACAACACAAATAAAAATCGTACTTGGTTAAATATTGAATTCCGCTATATAAGATTTTTGTAATACTAACAATAGTTGTTCTTGTAATGACAACTAACAATGGAATATATTATTTTGTTCGCTAAATAATATTAGCTGATTATATACGTGCATAGCACATGATTTTTTCTAGTAATTTGAAGTGTTCTAGAGATACCATTAGGAATAAAGTTTACGAAATGTGGCATGAGCAGGTGAGCTTTGTCCGATCTTTTAGGTTGGTATAGTTCTTATTATTGGTAAACCCTATTAATTCTTTTTAAACAAACTTACTGCTTCATTAGATAAAAACTACGATACATTTGGCAAATTCTACTAGTTTCCCATTTAAATGAGATTCACAATCTGGAAAATCATTTTTATTTTTTTTTATAATCTCCCCGCAATTTACAATGAGTTCAGAGTGCTACCTTTGGTCAATTTAGAAGAATTTCCATAAAGTCATAAAATATCACATAAGCATTTTCAGAAGTAATGTGACAATCTTTTTAAAACGGCATTGTGTGTCACTTGTCACCCGTTTCGATGTTCCATTGCCATTGGATGCATTTCTAAGGCCTCGCTTGAATAGTTAAATTAATTTATGTTTCTTTTTTCTCAAGCCCTAAATATAAATTTAAAATAACCTAATCAACAATATAAAGCAAACAATTTAGTAGAGTGAAATGAAAAGAACTCTGAAACACATAATGTAGTCATAATCGGCGTTTTACAACGCCTTTTTTTATTTTTTCAATTTTTTTTCTTTTTTTTGGGTTTTTTGTTTTGACTTTGATGTACCCCTAACTATTACACATAGATAAAAAGGAAAGAGAGAAATTTACTACATAAGACCCTATGTAGCACGAAAAAACAAAGTAGACCCTGCACTGAAAACATTAGCAGACACAACTACTGATAATCATAGACTGAATGGACACCATTTTATTTTGTTTTTCCTTTTTTTCAATTTTTTTTTCTTTTATTGCGGTACCAAACGACTGAAGGATGATGGTAATGAGTGCATCCACCCTAATTAGGGCGAATTTCGATGCCCTTGATAATAATGCCAGACTTCCAGATTGTATCACTGGTTTGAAAAATCCTAGCTTCTACCGTGGAACTTCTTCCGCGGTTGTTGACGAAGTCACCCAAGTTCAATTCCTTCCATCCATCACTACGGGTTTGAGGATATATGCCCGGATCCTTCGAATCTTGTGACTTGTCAATGAACACACTATAGCCTTCGTCATCAGTTCCCTTAGCCTTTTCTTCAGTAAATCTAACCGATGCAGTTGCTTTTTCAAGTCCCTTTGGCTTGGCATTAAGTTTGAACACGAGATATGTCAAATAGGAACTGCCCCTTGGGAGGTCCCTAGCAGGCACACTGGTTCGAATGTCAAACCAGCAAACTTCAACAAGCTCGGCAACCTCGAAGCTGTACAAAGGCATTAAAATCAGTTTAGGATAATCTTCGAAAGTCATCAACTAACTAAAGGGAGAAAGTGAGATAATAATATAAATGCAATAGGACTATATACAGGACGGGTATGTGTGAAGTAAGTTCAGGAGGTTTACCCAGAAGGTACATCAGTGTACCACTTCCAATAGCGTGTATCATTACCGTGATAAATCACTAGATCCCTCGCGTTGATGGTGTAAGCCTGTGATGGAAAATTGAGCATCGACAAGTTAATTAATCTTTAAAGTCAAAATAACAAAAGACTGATGAGTAGTTCTCGCATTGATACAAACTAATAACGACTGTTATAGCTAGTTATATACCATGTTGAATAGATGCAGCTCTGGAGTAGTGTTGGAAGGACTGTACGTTTTGTGGAATGAGGGATTGAAGATTGCGGGAATGGATATTTATAGGCCTATCTGATTAACTGACGTTTGCAGATATTTCCAATCTTACCTCATCAGAGATGTGTAAAAACGTGTTTCGTGCTGGTGTGAAGGTCAGATGCTGATGTGAATGAGGGTGGCCTTTCACAAAACCACAAATATGAGTATATGACCAAGTACTAAGCTATACGCTCCGCCACTTGAAAGTGTATCCAACCAACCTTAGTGTCAACAGTCATATATCTTTAGCATAGTCAGCTGTATCAATATACACTATTCTTTTCCTAATGAATTCACCTTTCTCTTTGTAGCGCTGAATACATTTGGCTAATTCTCGTTTTGATATTTCACCTGATTATAAATTATGATTTTAAATAATGTGTTTTTCTTGTGTTCTAGTTTTCTTTTTTGTCTAGATCTTGAATTTTTCACAATCGGAAAAAGCTACGATCTTGAATCTATCAAAGATCAAACAGCTCTATCCGAATCCAATTATTCTCTGCCATCTCTTTCTACGGTCAATTTTTGTAAAAACCATAGCGAATGCTTATGGGAAAGTCTTCTTTGCATGTCTGAGGATTGGGTTAATTACATCTACCTCCCCTGAGATTTGGGCAAACTATGAATTAGTCCCTAACATTTGGCCAAATTACAAAACAGACCTTCAAACTCACGAATCTATAACAGCTACCCCCTTGTCGTTAGTCAGAAGACGTTTGACCATTCATTTGTATGACCTCAACAAATGGTATGTAGTGAAGGTAACAAAGTACCCACTATTAAAACTCATCTTTTCTTTTGTTCTTTTATTTTTTGTCTTCTACTGCCTTTGTATTGTCGCCGGAAAAAAAAATTTCAACTATAACAGGGGAAGCACAAATGGTCGCCGGCAACCATGGCAGCCTGCCTCCACCACTTTCAATAACTAAGGTTAGTGATGTTATCCGTCTAACTTGTATTTTGTCTAGAAATCTATTTTCATCATGAAAATTGGCAAAAATTGATCAAAGAACAACCACATAGAATGAAAACCGTGGTTGTTCCTACTCTTCATCTTACTGAATAACAATTAAAAATTACAAAATTCATACCAAAATGATCATGAGAAGAATATGGGTATTAGAAAAAAAAAATCATTGAATAGTTACACCAATTTCTATTTATCATCTTAAACTCAAACCTTAGGAAAAATCTAATTAACAAGTTTTATGCTCTTCAAAACTTTTCTCGAGAACTTGAATTTTAAGGCATCTAAATCTTTCACGTTATGATTTGGTAGAGGAATCAAAGATGGGAAGATGATATCAATTGAGAGGACTTGGGTCATAGGAAATTTGATTTGGGTTGTGGACGAAGATAGAGGAGAACTAAGGAAGCAAAGAGGAAAAAGGAACACCAGTGGATGGAAAGGACTAATTGGAGAGCACAGTTCAGGGATGAGGAGAGGAGACATGTGGAAAAGGAAGAGGAGGATAGTGGTAAAGGATTTTGGCAGGGAAAAATCTAATTAACAAGTTTTATGCTCTTCAAAACTTTTCTTGAGAACTTGAATTTTAAGGCATCTAAATCTTTCACGTTATGATTTGGTAGAGGAATCAAAGATGGGAAGATGATATCAATTGAGAGGACTTGGGTCATAGGAAATTTGATTTGGGTTGTGGACAAAGATAGAGGAGAACTAAGGAAGCAAAGAGGAAAAAGGAACACCAGTGGATGGAAAGGACTAATTGGAGAGCACAGTTCAGGGATGAGGAGAGGAGACATGTGGAAAAGGAGGAGGAGGATGGTGGTAAAAGGATTCTGGCAGATTTGGGTTTTCTTTTCATTTTTCTTTGTGAGTACAAATTGATAACTAAACTAGCATTGTGTATTGGTTTTCTCCTAAATTTTTTTCTTTATATTTTACTTTTTCTAATTTTTTATTGTTTTCTTTGTTCAAATTTTTTACTCCTATTTTTTCTTTTCTTTTATTTTTTAAATCATTTTTAACCCTTTAATAACGAGGGCATTCATATCATTTTATTACTACTGTTAGTTGGATTCTAACGCTATTAATGATAAGGAAGTTATTGTAATTTGGTCTAACCTCGGGGATTGATGTACAGTTTGGACAAACCTCAAGGGATGTAAATGTAATTAACCCCTAAAGATTAGATGATAAAATGAAAATGGTGGAGCTGTTAAAGGGCACAATTGGTAATGTAAAAGAAGTGAACAAATTAAATCATGAAGGATAGAGCTTGCATCGTAGGAAAAACATGGGATTTGTACCATGGAAACTATAACAGTTCGATTTTTTTTCTCCCACAGTTGTTCAAAAAATTTAGCATAATTTGTATGATTGAAGAAAACAAAAGATTTAAAGAGGCAAACAAAGAAAAGGATTGAAGATTGCCAAGGAAAAGGAATTATTTGAAGAGTCTTAACGATACCATTAAGGATAAATTTAAGGATACCGAGCAGGTGTAATCGTGTTTTGTCCAATTTTATTTGTACGGTATAAATCATACAAAATTTAATGTAAACTTACATGACTTTCGTGTAGTTATTGGTGCCGTTGATGTATGTAGATTAGCTCTATAGCACATACATGAAATCTTGTAATAAATATACAAAATAGAGTCTTATAACAAATATACAAAATCTTGTAAGAATTACGCTAACGGGATAAAATTGAATAAAGCTTAACTATACTTGTACCCTTGCAAAATTTTTATGTTGTGTGAACGCACTTGGTTGGTTTGACCTGCTGGCAAATACCTAAATGAACTCTTGTCCAAGAAAAACCTTTCCGACGCCTCTAGTTGTTACTAGATACTACATTATAGACTCATCACTTGCGGAAAAGTTGGGAGGAATTTTTTTTTTTGGTCAAGGTCAAGACTTAACAAAAGGCCTTTATGGGATAGAAGAATCATTTTACGTCCAAAACGGGACACATAAAAGTCTATCAAGACCAAGACTTATAAAAAAGACGTACACTATACTGTACACTTACAATACATATTTTAAAAATAAATTAATTAGTTAAATACTTGCTAAATCAAGCAATTTTGTCAAGACCAACATTGTAAACAGCTGTAGACTAGTAGTAATATGAACATCAAACTTAAAAGTTTTGAAATTTCACAAGATGCGACAAGTGAAAATTGTGCAAAGTGACATGAAAGCAAGATTCTAGATCAAAATAGTTGTTACTTAATTTAAATTCGCAGATTCATTCATCCAAAAAAAAATTTTCACAGATTCAAATTGAAAATCTGAATGATAAAAAGACAATAACATAAATTAGCCAAAATCACTAGCGCAAATTCCACTGTTCATTTAAAAAAACTTACTATTATAATTGCAAAGTTCACCTTGCCTTTCCTAGTTGTTACCACTTTTTTGGTAAATCATATTAATTTTTTGAACAAACTTTCTACTTCATTAGCTAAGCACTGCAATTCAGTTTGGTAAACCCTACTACTTTTCCAACAAATGAGATTCAAAATTTGGAAACTAAATTTTATTTTTTTATCATCTCCGAACAATTTAGTATTAGTTCATACAAATTTTGGTCAATTTCAGAGAATGGTCATAAATTGATAGAAATTCAAACAGGTATTTCTAGGAAGTAATGTTACAGTTTCTTTTAAAATAGGATTATATATCATTTGGTAGCTAACGTGATGTCCCGTTGACATTCGATGCACTTCTACGGCCTTTCTTAGGTATTGCAATTAATTAGGGTTGGCACTTGAAACCTAAAAGAGCCTAATCAACAAGGTTGAAAACAAACAATTCGTTAAAATGAGAACAAAAAGCTCCAAACCACACAACGCGCAGATGTTACTTTGGAGTTTTGGAGGGACTATTTCATTGAAAGAGGATTGAAGATTGAGGAAATGGATAATTAAGTGGCCTTTGTGGATATTTCCACAGTGGCCTCATCATGGACATCAAAAACGTGTTCCATGTTGGTCCTTCTCATTCTTTTACACGTACTAAGATAAACGTAATCCTTGGCAAAATTCACACCGTCGTTAGTTTATCCTTCTAGTTGAAGGGCACAAAATGTACCAATCATAGTAGTAGCTCCGACAATGACATTAGGTAACATCAATTGCTCAATATCCGTGAATGCAATGTTAAGTTAAAACTTAGATTTTATTTTTTTTTTGTCAAATAAAACTTAGAGTTTAGTTATGACTACACTGAACTGCTAAACCATCATCAGGTCACAACGTTGCCACTCCAATTATACCCAAAAGATCATCATGGTAACTTGCAATCAATTTGAATCACACACCATTCTCGATATAACTAAATCATGGAATATTTTGAACCATAATTCACACTTCTAGATCCTAAACATTGATAAATTACAAGTATGATAGGCTTATTTGTTACCTACACTTGCGACTATTTTTAGGAGAATAAGAAATTCCATAGGCCCATTGATCAAGGAAGTTCGTTTAAATATATCACCATGAATCTTGTGAAATAACATATTTCCAGTATACACAATCCGACTAGTTAGTTGAATATATCAAATATTAATTGATATGAATCAATCATCATAAATGCCAAACAATCATATGAAGACACCAATCAATCATGTCAGTTACCTTATGTCCAAAAAGATTGAATCAATAGTTAGTTATATTTTCCATAAAAAAAAAAAAACAAGCCTTCTTGTCAGTTATGTTTTCCACGAGTATCTTGTCAGGAAAACAAACCATAAATGGAGGAATCTTGTAGACCTCAGAAGAATGTTAGAGACGAGGTTTTTCCTTTGCACTAAATTTTAAAAATCTAAATATTCTATTTTTTACAAGTATACAGATTGTTTATCAAGAATAGGACATATTAGGTATCGATCTCACAGGCAAGATTGTCAATTATTGATGATTTTCAAGCTTCTTTATTATTTAAGTTATCACAAATACAAGAAAATAAATCTACTTTACAATCATGAAATAAAAGGAGTAAAAATAGCAATAGAAAGCTTCTGGGGCTATGGCATTCCTAACTAGGGTGATGATATCTCTAGAACTTACTCCTTCGAAAGACTCCTCAATGTGAATCATTCATGCTCATCTCTTGATGTTCAACCTTAGTTTCAAAGATACAATCATGTAAAATGGACATTTCGTCATTGGAACACAAATTAGATTCATCATTTTGATCAAAATGCAATCCACTTTCACATACAACATTCCCACCATTCACAATAGGATCAACTTACATATTATTAGAAGATAAAACTTCACATAAGGCATGCAATTGGTCTTAAATTCTACCAAATTGAGAAGCTAATTCATCTAATATATTGTCAACCCTATCAAATTGGTCAGAAGTCATATTAGCTAACCTTTCAATTGCTAATTTCCAAGACAAAAGTGCATTAACTAACCTTTTAATTGCTAACTTCCAAAATGGCTTTGATTCAAGTTGGACAAATTCGAATTGGTAATTATAAAAATACAGAGGAGCATTATATCCATACTGATTATTTCAACTATAAACATAAGAATTATCCCAATTAGGATCATATTGATCAAAACAATGATTGAAAGGCTCAAATTCATCATAATAATCTACATTTTGTGCGTATCTACATGTACGAGTAGCATGATAATCATCACACAAGTGACAAATCACATAATTAGAATTAAAAATATTAAAATTTTTCTTTCTTTTTTTCTTTTTTTTTTATTTGGCTAACCCCATGCACGGGGAGGGACGCCACCCCTGAGTATTATTAATAAAAACCACAAAAGACACATACAATGCCAATCAATCGAGCACAACCCTACTGCGTATTACAGGAATTCCTGCTCTATCCAAACCCACGGCCCCACTAGCGGGTCTTGGTAACTCCGAATGGGAGGTATACATGCCACTCAACAACCCTTGCGCCCCCACCTTAGACAAGATGTTCGCCACCTGGTTTGCTTCTCGAAAACAATGACCCACAGTCCAATCCGAACCCAACATTGATTGGATTGCCTCTACATCAGAGCGAATCAGCCATGGACATCTCGACTTGCCAGGGAGAACATTTACTAATCAACATTTACTAATGAACACCCACAGTCCACCTCCACCTGTACCCTGGAGACACCCCGTAACAGGCACTGCTGCACCCCATATAGCAACGACTTGGTTTCAGCTTGCAAACTTGTCGTCTAACCGAGGAGAATGGAAAAACCAAATAGCAAATCACCAGAGGAGTCCCGAAGGACACCACACCCTCCACTAGGCCCTGGGTTACCTAATGAACATCCATCCGTATTTAACTTGTAGATCCCCTGAAACGGCAATTCCCAATAGACCACCCTATGGGAGTATCGAGGCCTCCATCCATACATACTAGAGTAAAAAGCATGCCAGGAAACTGACAGGTTGTCAGCCTGTGCAATAATAAAACCTGCTTAAACTAAAAGTAATTTCTGTAGATAGCGGTGAGCAGGGTCGAATCCACAGGGATTGGGGGTAATTATTTCTTTTCAAATTCACAGTGACAAGGGGGTGTTTTTATATCAGGGGTGACAATTTAAACAATTCAACTAAAAGTAAAATAATAAAAATAAAATAGCCAACTAGAAATTAAATAACAATTTACTAAAATCTAATGAGTGATAATTAAGGATCAAGCCAAGGAATAACTTCAGCAATGGTTCACCTAATTGATCATCGAAGCAAAGGCAATTCCAATTATTTATTAATAAATAGGTTATAACTGTCAAACAAGCGATGACAGTCAACCCCTCCTTACTATATCGGTGATCAAGTTACACCTGTTAATCACTTTTTTAATTGGAAAACAATCTTAGGTACGCCCGTAAGATTTAATTCCCCAATTGCCTTACGTATTAGAGGAGCCCTATTCTAACCAAATAACGCACTACCAGGGTTATTTCAGATTAGCCTGCATATCCTCCTGACACAAACCAAATCATGCCAGTTGTCACTATTTCAAGGCAATTAAACAATTACAAATTTAATACCCTAATTGACAATAGATTACCGAATCAATTAATTATCCGGATCCAAAATAATCAATTAATTAAATAACCATAAGCATAGCAATCAAGAAATATGCGAATACCAATAATTAAAAGGAAAAGATTAAATTAAATCGATCTCACAATTTTAGGCGAATCAAAGCCTCCGTTGTCCCTTGACTAGAGGGAAAAAATTAGTTCATATTTGATACTAAAAACCCACGCAAAGGTGTAGAAAAACCTGCGGCCATTATCCTTGATCGAAAGAGTTCACTCCGTTCGAACAAAAGGATGAATAGCAGGTCTTCTGAGAATGACTAATTGGCTAATTGAGTAATACTTGTCTTGACATACGGAGAAATAAGAGCTACTTGAGCCCACAAGAAAAAGTCAAAAGAAGCTAAGCTAAAAGAGACACAATCAAAAGCTAAGCTAAAGGTAGTGCTTGCCCTCTGCACAATTTTCCTATCTAAAAGTCATGCTACTTGCGGCGGCTCCTGTGTGTGGAGAGGAAGAAGCCTCTCGACGACTGCCCAGGTTTGCTTTCTTTTCCCCTTTTTTAGTTGCTGTCTTCGGTCAAAATTACCAAAAAGGTCTTGCATCTCCTTGTTCCAAGAATGCCCTTGATTGCCTGCTATTTGAACTCTTTCCTGATAACTGTTAAATTGGTACTTATTATGGTATTTTCGTTCTACTCCCTGAAATATATGCCAAATACTAAAAGTGAGCAGAATCCAGCAATTAATCCACATTGGGTCAGGTAATAGGGAAAATTAATAATAAAATAAATGATAAAATTGCAACCTATCAATTCCCCCCACACCTAAACCATGCTTGCCCTCAAGCATGAGAACAACAAACAAATACCAATATTTGATAGTGGCTACTGCTCTATCCACCAAATTGCCAAGATACCAAGAAAAATAATAATCAAGCATCGATGGTCAAGTCCAAGAAACATCACTCTGGTTAGCTTCTAAACAATAAACTCTTCCAATTTCAGGTTAACTAATCTAAGAAAAAGGAGTGGTCGCTCAACATTTATCAGCGAATGGTCCAACTATTAACCAAAATCTCAACATTAAATCCATAAATCGGCAAGCTGACTTTTATCACACATTAACACAACCATTACATTTTTTCCATATTTTTCTTTTTTTTTTTCTCCTTTTTTTCAATAGTAACACAAGACTTAGTCTTATAGCCATGGGAGCCTTTTGACGCGAACTCCAACATTTGCCAGATGAAGGAGTCTAGTTACTCAACTCCTATCGCTATACGACCACGTACTCATAGAAATTACTACTTTTTGACGCGAGAATCGACACTTTTGGTGAAGATCCCCGGTTACTCAGTAATAAAAACTAGCTGAGTACAGCCAACTCTTATTCTCAACTAAATAACACAAAAACTCAATATAACACAAAAATCAAAAGAAAATTTGCATCAGCTATCCTCATTTTCAAATATGGAGAACTAAGGTTAATAACTGGACCAATTCACATGAAAATGCCAACAATCATTCCCTATGCCTAGGAAAGTTGACCAAAAGTTAAAAGAGTAAAACAATCGCTGATATTCACCAAAGAGATATTCTTGGACTCAACCACATTAACTTGATACACTTTTATTATTAAAACTTGGCAATAGCAGAATTAGAGTCAACAATCCAACATCAAACTTTGGTATTCATTAAAAAAAAAGTAAACGAAGTCTAGACAAATGACAAACTAGCAATAAAAGAAGGACATCTGAAAACTAAAAACTGGTATAGCTGTCCCTCCCCCCACACCTAGATCCTACATTGTCCTCAATGGAGGAAATAAAATAATTAAAGCGAAGAGGATAACGAAACTTCCCCCTCGAGTGGTTAAGGGGTATTTGGTAGCTACGGAGGGAAACCAACATGGTGAAGGTACGAGGCCACGTTCTGAGACATCCTTGCCCCTTGGCGGGCAATGTTCGTCATTCGCTCATCTACGTTGTGAACCTGTGCTTGTAAGTGGCGCCACTCACCATTTTCGCCAATTATCATTCCAAACAACCAAAGACAGAATATCCAACAAAGATAGCAATCACAAATGCACATTCATAGTCACTGGTGTTCCCCAACTCAACAATCAAAAGCAAACATGGGCCACCCAAGCCCAAATATGGTCAACAAAGCAACAGTTGCACTCCAAAATCAAAAACCAGAAACTATTATCAATAACTGGAAACTAGCAAAGTCACGTCAATAAGCACAGGAACTACCCAATTTAGTCAGTCAACAAGCAAACTTGGGACATCCACAATATCAACAAATGCACTCTAAGATTGTAACAAATGCCCCCATCAGTCAAACCATAACAATTGCCCCAATAATATGCCAAATTCAGCAATAGAGGTTCAAGAATTTAGTAATAGTAACACAATCACAAGCCCTTGGCTATCAGCCAAATATCCAAACAAATACAGTGAGCAGATTCAAGGAAAAACAGTCCAACCAGTACCACTGGTGAAAAATTAAGTGTACCACTTCACCACCCGAAATCGTAGCAAAAACCCCAAGAAGCCAACAATTCAAGCAATAATAATTCCGTAAGTTAACAGTAGCACCACAGAAATTAGCAATGGAAGACGACAGTCAAGGCACGCCCAATAGTTCACTAGAAAGCGAAGAAATCCACTAATAATGTCGCACCGAACCCAAAAGGCACTGATGTCCCACAATTGGAACAAATAAAGATAACCCAAACACCAGTGCAACCCCAGATACTGGAACTCAATTTAACAAGATAATGTGGCCATGGAGGCTTCAATTGAGTCTAACAATTAAATCCCAGAAAGGATGCTCCAAATAATTGGGTATAAGTTCGAGAGGGGTAAATACCTCCGCCGCGAATAGTGGCCAAACAAAATCTCTGGTAGAGGCTAAAGGCGACGTAGCGAAGTGGGCAGAGGAGGTGGCGCGTTGCCCGAGGGTCAAGAGGGGAAGAGAGGCCGCAGTTGTGGCGGCGTGCTCCTTCGAGTGGCGGTGGTCACGGGTGTGTTAGTGGAGGGCTGCGTCTGGTTGCTGAGGAGATATCAAACGCACAAGCTCAAAACGAGAGAGGCAAAGGGCGAGCTGCTCCTGGGGTAGTGGAGGCATCGCCTGTGGATCGAGGACGTGGGCTGGGCTCGCGGTAGGAGGCAGCGGCATGTGGTGGATTTTCAGTGGCTGTCGCGGGCTAGGGAGACGGTGGCGATGGAGGAGAGCAGCGACGGCGCTGGCTGCACCGTGGGCTGCAGGCTGATGTCGTACGAGGAGAAGCTGGGGTCGCGGCTACTGGCAGCGCTGTTGGCGATGCAGTGGCCAGGGATGGAGAGATGCACGTGGAGAGCTCTTTCCCGCGAACGTGACGCGGGCACGTCATGAAAGCACGGAATGAGGAGCTCTCCAGGTGACTTGATGCGGGCACGTCATGAGGACAAAAACCTTTTCTGACGAATCTGACCATGAGCTTTCCAGGTGACTTGATGCGGGCACGTCATGAGGACAAGAACCCCTTCTGACGAATCTGACCATGATCTCTTCATGGGACTTGACGCGGGCACGTCATGAGGATCGAAACCCTTTCTGACGAATCTGACCATGAGCTCTTCATGGGACTTGACGCGGGCATGTCATAAGGATCGAAATCCTTTTTACTAAGTACCAGAAAATCGCAATGTGCCTCGCGCCCAGTTGACGCGAGCACGTCATGTCAAAGGGATGCCTATGAATAATCAAAAACGAAAATTGAAACCATAAATCAGTCAAATCCAAGGAAAAACATATTTAAACTAACAAACAAAAATGAACAAACAACTAAAAGGAATTGGGTTGCCTCCCAATGAGCGCCTTTCTTTAATGTCTTTGGCTAGACATCATCATAATTTGTTCATGGAGGATAAAATCTTGTGGCTCGTCTTAATGCTTCATCCTCTATATAGTCCTGATAGCCCTTGTAAATAGAATAATCCTTGAGCACACGAGTTACGGGCTTCCATGGACTAGTAAATGGCGCCAAACAAGTCAACGATAATTTGCATTCTCCACTCACTCCTCCATCACTTGCATTTATTGGTTCAAGATATCTTGATATCGCCACTCTTAATTTATTCCTGTCATGAAATTCAAAATTTTCTGGTATAATAAAGTCAATTTCATTAACAGAAATTGAAGAATAAGAGTCAAGAGAATATTGATTAAGGAATGGAGCAGATGTCACCGCATTTGGAGATTGTTCACTGGATTCATTCACTTGGACGCATTGATATTGGGGTCTCATTTCTTGCACTTCACTTTCCTTTTCAACTGCATCTTTAGATCCATTTTCTTGAAACTTTTGCAGTCCCATGTCATTTGACCGGATAATTGCACTCTCATCTTCTTCAAGGTTGATATTGGTTTGTGAGGGCAATTTTTCAAGGTGAGAAGCTAATCGCGCTATCCTGGATGTCAATTGATTCATTTGATCCGCCATCGCTTGTAACTCCTGTTGAGATCGATATGAATTAGCAGTTAGTAATTCTATCATTTCTTCAAGAGACATACCTGACACGGAAGATGATTGCTGAGACTCTTGCTGTTGGAAATCCATTGGCCCGGTCGCATAATTAAAATTGAAATTATCCCACCATCCTTGATCATACCTGTTTGGATAAGGGTCATACCACGTTTGAAATCGAGGTGGAAAATCTCCAAAAGTATAAATTGGAGCACTTAGATTCTCTTAAAATGCAGGGCATGTGTCGGTTGAATAACTTGAGACAAAATAAGTTCCACAATTTGCAACACCCTATTGATCATTAGGAAAAACACGAGTCTCATAACCCCATTCAGGAATAAAGTCCAGTCTATCATCAAAATACGGAATGTTAGCAGCCATAAACTATATAAAAAAAAGAGAGAAAAATAAATAAAAAAAATAAAAACAAAATGAACTCAAAAAGAAACAAATTAATCAGGCACCAGTCCCCGGCAACGGCGCCAAAAATTGACAGGTTGTCAGCCTGTGCAATAATAAAACCTGCTTAAACTAAAAGTAATTTCTGTAGATAGCGGTGAGTAGGGTCGAATCCACAGGGATTGGGGGTAATTATTTCTTTTCAAATTCACAGTGACAAGGGGGTGTTTTTATATCAGGGGTGACAATTTAAATAATTTAACTAAAAGTAAAATAATAAAAATAAAATAGCCAACTAGAAATTAAATAACAATTTACTAAAATTTAATGAGTGATAATTAAGGATCTAACCAAGGAATAACTTCAGCAATGGTTCACCTAATTGATCAGCGAAGCAAAGGCAATTCCAATTATTTATCAATAAATAAGTTATAACTGCCAAACAAGCGATGACAGTCAACCCCTCCTTACTGTATCGGTGATCAAGGTACGCCCGTTAATCACTTCTCTAATTGGAAAACAATCCTAGGTACGCCCGTAAGATTTAATTCCCCAATTGCCTTACGTATTAGAGGAGCCCTATTCTAACCAAATAACGCACTACCAGGGTTATTTCAGATTAGCCCGTATATTCCCCTGACACAAACCAAATCATGTCAGTTGTCACTATTTCAAAGCAATTAAACAATTACGGATTTAATGCCCTAATTGACAATAGATTACCAAATCAATTAATTATCCGGATCCAAAATAATCAATTAATTAAATAACCATAAGCATAGCAATCAAGGAATATGCGAATACCAATAATTAAAAGGAAAAGATTAAATTAAATCGATCTCATAATTTTAGGCGAACCAAAGCCTCCGTTGTCCCTTGACTAGAGTGAAAAAATTAGTTCATATTTGATGCTAAAAACCCACGCAAAGGTGTAGAAAAAGCTGCGGCCATTATCCTTAATCGAAAGAGTTCACTCCGTTCGAACAAAAGGATGAATAGCAGGTCTTCTGAGAATGACTAATTGACTAATTGAATAATACTTGTCTTGACATACGGAGAAATAAGAGCTACTTGAGCCCACAAGGAAAAGTCAAAAGAAGTTAAGCTAAAAGAGACACAATCAAAAGCTAAGCTAAAGGTAGTGCTTGCCCTCTGCACAATTTTCCTATCTAAAAGTCATGCTACTTGCGGCGGCTCCTACGTGCGGAGAGGAAGAAGCCTCTCGACGACTGCCCAGGTTTGCTTTCTTTTCCCCTTTTTTAGTTGCTGTCTTCGATCAAAATTACCAAAAAGGTCTTGCATCTCCTTGTTCCAAGAATGCCCTTGATTGCCTGCTATTTGAACTCTTTCCTGATAACTATCAAATTGGCACTTATTATGGTATTTTCGTTCTACTCTCTGAAATATATGCCAAATACTAAAAGTGAGTAGAATCCAACAATTAATTCACATCGGGTCGGATAATAGGGAAAATTAATAATAAAATAAATGATAAAATTGCAACCTATCAGAAACAAACCCATCCGTGGAATGTTGGTAACATCACTTTGTTTCCTAAAAGGCTTGTTGGTAACCTACTAGCTGAAATAAGGACTTCAAGCTAATAGCCATCACCATTCTTGACAATCATAATTAATGGGTATAAATGAAGATATTAAACATAAATCATGTTTAAGGATGCATCATACCACAGAAACAATCTTGCATTCTCAGAAGTTAACAGGCTTCCCATTTTCACAATCTCTATATAGTATGAAGTAGAACAGCAAAAAGGCAAGCTCTGAATTAACAATTCAATTGCTCAGAAACTATCATAACTTAAAACTGAAAACAACCCAACCTTTAGGAGGAATAGCACTTCATCATTCTTGAAAGATCTCAGATTAGAAAAATTGCACTTAAAGAGGTGAACGCAGGGAAAAGTGTTCAGAAGAAAGGGCTGTGATGCTTCCCGAAGGAGAGTAAATCTTGTTTACAAACCCAGTTGAAGGAGATTCATATGTATGAGCATCTTGCAATTCTGCCATTATCCTCCATACGTCTCCAGCTCCATGATAAGGACCTGCAACAAGAACAAACATTGTTCCAGGAAGTAAAATGACATTATATCAGAAAAAAAGGAAGAGTGAACAGAAATAATTGTAAGCAATCATCTAAAGAACGTTGTCCTCATTGAGAAATATCAACGAACAACTATGTTGCATAGTCCCTCAAATTGGGATGTTACAATAACAAAAAAACGAAAAGAAATTTGAATTGCATTGACATCAAAACAATCTAGACTAAGCTAGCTGATGAACAGTGAACTGAACAACAACTATCCGATTGCTCAAAAAGGGTTCAAATTTTGCTAAAATTAGTATACTTGTGTAGTCAATTCACATATGAATTGCACGAACCAATACAAACTTATTAAAAAAAAAACCTAGAAATGTAAATCACAACCTAGCTTAAATATACACTGAAATTCGCTATATACATGCGAAAAATAATCACAGTCAAAGAAGAGATTTTTCCCACCAAGTAGATTGCATAGGGATAAATTGAAGAAGACTAAAAAAGAAAAAGCCTGAAACATCCATAGATTGCACATCATTTCTTATAAATTCTAAATTATAGATAGAATATGCAAAAAAAAGAGGTAAAATATGTTTTGAGGGACAATGAATCCTCTGCCACCAGCAACAACTTAATTTCAACAGAATCTAAAACTACCATCTTATTAAATTGTTTCATGAGTCACCATCTAATTAGCTGCAAAATACTTCAGGGAATAGTAGAAACTAATTGTCATAAACATTAACTTACATCTCTCAGTAGCATAATGTTGTTAGTGAAGCCAATACAGTCAAAAAATATGAAGTCTCAGACACAAATGCAAACATGAAAATAAAAAAGAGAAAATAATAAAAGTAAACAAAAGAAATCAAGATCAAACCAGCTGTAAAAGTGACTGTATTTCTTTTTTCTTTACCCAAAGCCTCTAGCCACTCAGGCTATAGATGATTCACCACCATGAACATCAAGCCTCAAACCTCACCACTATATATTTTACCCTATTAAAATCACCCATCTTGGATGCTTTAATTTGCACTACGAAGAGAGGTAATTCAAAGATATCCAATGCTTTAATGTCCGGCTCAAATGTAATTTGGGGATGGTAAGTAGATGGCAAACCAATTTCTAAGTTAAATCCCAAATTAAGAATCAAAATCCTAAATTAAATTTCACTGCACGTTTTTATGAAAGAGATAGAAATTGATTGAGATTTGGGAGAACATCTGGGAAGGCAACACAACTAAAGACGGAGAATCAGTGAGAGAAGAAAAGGGAAATGGGGGCAAACCTCTATAAGCTTTCTCCGATTGCTGTAGTAGAGAGGAGTGAGAAATGCGAGGGGAGAGGACAAAGGAAGGTGGCAATTTTGGAAAGAGGAATTGTAGCATCCTCCATTGCAGCATACTTTTCACACCGGCATCGATCTATCCACATATATCTCCTCAAAAGACACATATTTTCGCTTGATTGGCATTATACATAAACCAGAATCGAGAATTGATTGATAAAGATATAGGGATGAAGCATCATGTTAGCAATCATCCACTGATTAGGATGCAAAGGATACACTGATTGGGATGCAAAGTTCGCTACCATTAAACAGGCGTACGGACTTAACTCAACCAGCAACAAGAGAGAATAAATTTGCAGAAGGAAGCAACGCAAAACAGGAGAATGGAAAGTTTACCTATTTTTCACAATTCCAGCACTATTATACGAGGATTCAACTTTGATTCAGCCTACAGTAACAGAAAGTTACCTTCCAACGGCAGCAACAAAAGGTAGTCAGACAAAACAAAGTCCAACTATTCCGCAGCCACACCACGCTCCTGCACAATTAAGAGCAAGATCATAACCCAATTAAAACAGACATTATAGAGGCGAAATAAAAACTCTAATCGATATGCATACAACCACCGAAGCCACAATATATTAAAAACACACCACCACAACTAAGCCACCAACGTTGAACCAGAAGAAATCAAAATCAACACAACAAACAAAAGCAGAACAAATAGAAACCAAAAATTTAAGGAGTCAATTCATTGCAGTCCAATCTCACAGGGAACCAAAAAAAAAACCAATAAATAAGGTTGCTCTACGTCCACGCATTGGAAACAAACTCAGTTCAATTCAACCTGAAAAACGCAAGTGCAAAAGCTAAATGGACTCCGTGCAAAAGCTAAATGGACTCCTATGGCAAAATGGAGGATCGATCTGAAGTGAAAGAAAGAAAATCAGGAGAAACTCCTGGGACCTTAATGGGTGCCAAGATGGCAGAACTACAAAAACGGAAGGAGAAACTCACGAAGGCTAAGGATGAGGCGGTACAATCGTGGTCAGATTCCAGACCTGTGATTGATGAGCTTGACAAGCTACAGTCGGAACTTCCAGATGCACAGAGTCGAACAGCCTCATCCAACGTTACTATTTCAGAGCTTGACTCTCAGCTTGAAAGGTTGAGTATCTCTATCAGGGCTAAGAAGGAGGAAGAACTGAAGATCCAACAATGATCAACAGGATAAATCAGGTCTTGCAACAGACGCAGGAAGAGATGGAGGAGTTCAAGATGGAAAGAGATGAAAAACACAGAACAGGATTGAAACTAAAACGAGTTCTATGTCTAAGGTGGCAGACTCTTCGCACTTTGCAACTCACCCTTCAAGCAATACAATTAGAATCAGAAGCTTATGTTGCATCAGCTCATGAAGCACAACGCTACATCAGCCTTTTCCAGACAGATGACACTCTGGTCAAGCTTACTCAAGAAGAGTACCATGCATTAACAAAAAGAGCAAGAGACGAAACTTCGTTGGCAGAATGGCGAATTGCAGTCTCTATGGAACGAAAGCAGGCAGCCGAGGAAAGTCAAGAGACAGCTGCTAGAAGATTGCAGAACTTGCATTCAAAGAATGGATCAGGGAAAGGAAAACATCCCGCTAATGGGGTCTTAAAAGTTTAAAGAGCAATTTTCTACAATTAATGGCAATATAATTTGTAATCGTATTTGTGAGAGGAAAATTTGAAGCTTGTGCTTTTGTTGTATTATAAATTTAATCACAACTTCTAACCAAATTTATTTTAACAACACAAATAAAAAATCGTACTTGGTTAAATATTGAATTCCGCTATATAAGATTTTTGTAATACTAACAATAGTTGTTCTTGTAATGACAACTAACAATGGAATATATTATTTTGTTCGCTAAAAAATATTAGCTGATTATATACGTACATAACACATGATTTTTTCTAGTAATTCGAAGTGTTCTAGAGATACCATTAGGAATAAAGTTTACGAAATGTGGCATGAGCAGCTGAGCTTTGTCCGATCTTTTAGGTTGGTATAGTTCTTTTTATTGGTAAACCCTATTAATTCTTTTTAAACAAACTTACTGCTTCTTTAGCTAAAAACTACGATACATTTGGCAAATTATACTAGTTTCTCAGAAAATTCTACTAGTTTCCCATTTAAATGAGATTCACAATCTGGAAAATCATTTTTATTTTTTTATAATCTCCCCACAATTTACAATGAGTTCAGAGTGCTACTTTTGGTCAATTTAGAAGAATTTTCATAAAGTCATAAAATATCACTTAAGCATTTTCAGAAGTAATGTAACATTCTTTTTAAAACGGCATTCTATGTCACTTGTCACCCGTTGCGATGTTCCAATGTCATTAGATGCATTTCCAAGGCCAAGCTTAAATAGTTAAATTAATTTATGTTTCGTTTTTCTCAAGCCCTAAATCTAAATTTAAAATAGCCTAATCAACAATATAAAGCGAACAATTTAGTAGAGCGAAATGAAAAGAACTCTGAAACACATAATGTAGTCATAATCGGCGTTTTACAACGCCTTTTTTTCTTTTTTCAATTTTTTCTTTTTTTTTTCGGTTTTTTGTTTTGACTTTGATGTACCCCTAACTATTACACATAGATAAAAAGGAAAGAGAGAAATTTACTACATAAGACCCTATGCAGTATGAAAAAACAAAGTAGACCCTGCACTGAAAACATTAGAAGACACAACTACTGATAATCATAGACTGAATGGACACCATTTTATTTTGTTTTTCCTTTTTTTTCAATTTTTTTTCTTTTACTGTGGTACCAAACGACTGAAGGATGATGGTAATGAGTGCATCCACCCTAATTAGGGCGAATTTCGATGCCCCTGATAATAATGCCAGACTTCCAGATTGTATCACTGGTTTCAAAAATCCTAGCTTCTACCGTGGAACTTCTTCCGCGGTTGTTGACGAAGTCACCCAAGTTCAATTCCTTCCATCCATCACTACGGGGTTGAGGATGTATGCCCGGATCCTTCGAATCTTGTGACTTATCAATTGACACGGTATAGCCTTCATTATCAGTTCCCTTAGCCTTTTCCTCAGAAAATCTTACCGATGCAGTTGCTTTTTCAAGCCCCCTTGGCTTGGCACTAAGTTTGAACACGAGATATGTCGAATAGGAACTGCCCCTTGGTAGGTCCCTAGCAGGCACACTGGCTCGAATGTCAAACCAACAAACTTCAACAAGCTCGGCAACCTCGAAGCTGTACAAAGGCATTAAAATCAGTTTAGGATAATCTTCGAAAGTCATCAACTAACTAAAGGGGGAAAGTGAGATAATAATATAAATGGAATAGGACTATATACAGGACGGGTACGTGTGAAGTTAGTTCAGGAGGTTTACCCAGAAGGTACATCAGTGTACCATTTCCAATAGCGTGGATCATTACCGTGAGAGATCACTAGATCCCTTGCGTTGATGGTGTAAACCTGTGATGGAAAATCGAGCATCGACAAGTTAATTAATCTTTTCAGGCAAAGTAACAAAAGACTGATGAGTAGTTCCAGTATTAATGCAAACTAAGAACTACTGTTATAGTTATATACCATGTTGAATAGAAGTAGCTCTGGAGTAGTGTTGGAAGGACTGTACGTTTTGTGGAATGAGGGATTGAAGATTGCGGGAATGGATATTTATAGGCCTATCTGATTAACTGACGTTTGCAGATATTTCCAATCTTACCTCATCAGAGATGTGTAAAAACGTGTTTCGTGCTGGTGTGAAGGTCAGATGCTGATGTGAATGAGGGTGGCCTTTCACAAAACCACAAATATGAGTGTATCAGAGTCCAATTATTCTCTGCCATCTCTTTCTATAGTCAATTTTTGTAAAAACCATAGCGAATGCTTATGGGAAAGTCTTCTTTGCATGTCTAAAGATTAGATGATAAAATGAAAATGGTAGAGCTGGTAAATGGCACAATTGGCAATGTAAAAGAAGGATAGAGCTTGCATCATAGGAAAAACATTGGATTTGTACCATGGAAACTGTAGCATTTCAATTTTTTTTTCTCGCACACTTGTTCAAAAAATTTAGCATAATTGAAGAAAACAAAAGATATAAAGAGGCAAACAAAGAAAAGGATTGAAGATTGCCAAGGAAAATGAATTATTGGACGAGTCTTAATGATACCATTAAGGATAAATTTAAGGATAAGGAGCAGGTGTAATTGTGTTTTGTCTAGTTTTATTTGTATGGTATAAATCATACAAAATTTAATGTAAACTTACATGACTTTCGTGTAGTTATTGGTGCCGTTGATGTATGTAGATTAGCTCTATAGCACATCCATGAAATCTTGTAATAAATATACAAAATAGAGTCTTATAACAAATATACAAAATCTTGTAAGAATTACGCTAACAGGACAAAATTGAATAAAGCTTAACTATACTTGTACCCTTGCAAAATTTTTATGTTGTGTGAACGCACTTGGTTGGTTTGACCTGCTGGCAAATACCTAAATGAACTCTTGTCCAAGAAAAACCTTTCCAACACCTCTAGTTGTTACTATATACTACACTATGACCATCACTTGTGGAAAAGTTGGGAGGGATTTTTTTTTTGGTCAAGGTCAAGACTTAACAAAAGGCCTTTATGGGATAGAAGAATCATTTTACGTCCAAAACGGGACACATAAAAGTCTATCAAGACCAAGACTTATAAAAAAGACGTACACTATACTGTACACTTACAATACATATTTCAAAAATAAATTAATTAGTTAAATACATGCTCAATCAAGCAATTTTGTCAAGACCAACATTGTAAACAGCTGCAGACTAGTAGTAATATGAACATCAAACTTAAAAGTTTTGAAATTTCACAAGATGCGACAAGTGGAAATTGTGCAAAGTGACATGAAAGCAAGATTCTAGATCAAAATAGTTGTTACTTAATTTGAATTCACAGATTCATTCATCCAAAAAAAAAAAAATTTTCACAGATTCAAATTGAAAATCTGAATGATAAAAAGACAATAACATAAATTAGCCAAAATCACTAGCGCAAATTTCACTGTTCATTTAAAAAAACTTACTATTATAATTGCAAAGTTCACCTTGTCTTTCCTAGTTGTTACCACTTTTTTGGTAAATCATATTAATTTTTTGAACAAACTTTCTACTTCATTATCTAAGCACTGCAATTTAGTTTGGTAAACCCTACTACTTTTCCAACAAATGAGATTCAAAATTTGGAAACTAAAATTTATTTTTTTATCATCTCCGAACAATTTAGTATTAGTTCATATAAATTTTGGTCAATTTCGGAGAATTGTCATAAATTGATAGAAATTCAAACAGGATTTCTTTTAAGAAGTAATGTTACAATTTCTTTTAAAATAGGATTATATATCATTTGACATTCGATGCACTTCTACAGCCTTTCTTAGGTATTGCAATTAATTAGGGTTGGCACTTGAAACCTAAAAGAGCCTAATCAACAAGGTTGAAAACAAACAATTCGTTAAAATGAGAACAAAAAGCTCCAAACCACACAACGCGCAGATGTTACTTTGGAGTTTTGGAGGGACTATTTCATTGAAAGAGGATTGAAGATTGAGGAAATGGATAATTAAGTGGCCTTTGTGGATATTTCCACAGTGGCCTCATCATGGACATCAAAAACGTGTTCCATGTTGGTCCTTCTCATTCTTTTACACGTACTAAGATAAACGTAATCCTTGGCAAAATTCACACCGTCGTTAGTTTATCCTTCTAGTTGAAGGGCACAAAATGTACCAATCATAGTAGTAGCTCCGACAATGACATTAGGTAACATCAATTGCTCAATATCCGTGAATGCAATGTTAAGTTAAAACTTAGATTTTATTTTTTTTTTTTGTCAAATAAAACTTAGAGTTTAGTTATGACTACACTGAACTGCTAAACCATCATCAGGTCACAACGTTGCCACTCCAATTATACCCAAAAGATCATCATGGTAACTTGCAATCAATTTGAATCACACACCATTCTCGATATAACTAAATCATGGAATATTTTGAACCATAATTCACACTTCTAGATCCTAAACATTGATAAATTACAAGTATGATAGGCTTATTTGTTACCTACACTTGCGACTATTTCTAGGAGAATAAGAAATTCCATAGGCCCATTGATCAAGGAAGTTCGTTTAAATATATCACCATGAATCTTGTGAAATAACATATATTTCCAGTAGGGAAAATCATTCAAAAAGTCCCTCACATTTTACAAAATGACTTTTTTCGTCCCTTACTTTTAAAAATGTACTTTTACATCCCTTACAAATTTATATTGATTAAATTTGGTTCCTATCTAAGTTTCCGACTAGTTTTTTGTCGGAATCCACCACGTGCCTTGCACGTAATCATTTTTTAAGAGCAAAATTATCAAATCAAAATTTACATAATTCAATCCATAGTCTCTCACATTTCACAAAATGAATTATTTTGTTCCTCACATTTCACAAAATGAATTGTTTCGTCCCTCACATTTCACAAAAATGAATTTTTTCATCCCTCATATATTACAAAATAAATTTTTTCATTTCTCATTGTTCATGTGTATGAATAACTTTTTTTAAACTAATTTATATATCTATTTGATCTCACATGGACAATACAAATAGCATGTAATATATCTCTATTTAATTTTCGATTCAACATACTGTTTATGTGAAATTAAAATAGATATATATATAGGGGTTTAAAAAAATTGTTAGTTTTTCACTCATGTTCATTCCTTTTACTTGAAAATTGAAAACAAAGAAGACATTTAATTCTAAACATTATCAAGTGTTTATATTGAATTAAATTTAGACAGAAAAAATAAACAAAGGAAAAGTATCACAAAAAGAAGTAAGTAATTGACACTTTCAAATTTTAAAATAATCATAAGGTAAGAAATTCAATTGTTGGACTTAAAGGTAGTGAGTAAAAATTTCAGATTTAAATTGTAATTTGTTAGCATGACTATAGAATTCGAATTAACACCGATTAATTAGATACTCTTATTAAACAACTCAATAAATGAATTATTACTAAAATAGAAAAGATTACAAATATTGAATAGATTCACATGGTGAAATCACACACACACACACACACACACATATATATATATAGGTTTAAAACAAAATTATTAGATTTAAACCCATGTACATATTGATCTGTTTAGGTGAAATCAAATAGAGATATATTATATATTATTTGTACTGTTTAGATAAAATCAAATATATATATTCATGAATTTTAAAAAATAAAAACTATTTGTACACATGGTCAATGAGAGATAAAAAAATTCATTTTGAGAAATCTGAGGGATGAAAAAATTTATTTTGTGAAATGTAAGGGACGAAACGATTCATTTTGTGAAATGTAAGGGACTATAGATGGATTACATAAATTTTGATTTGACAATTTTGCCCCTAAAAAATGATCACATGCAAGTCATGTGATGAATTCCGGCCAAAAACTAGTCGGAAACCTAGATAGGGACCAAATTTGACCAACGTGAATTTGTAAGGGACGTAAAAGTACACTTTTAAAAGTAAGGGACGAAAAAAGTCGTTTTACAAAATGTGAGGGACGTTTTGAACGATTTTCCCTTTCCAGTATACACAATCCGACTAGTTAGTTGAATATATCAAATATTAATTGATATGAATCAATCATCATAAATGCCAAACAATCATCTCATGTCAGTTACCTTATGCCCAAAAAGATTGAATCAATAGTTAGTTATATTTTCCATAAAAAAAAAAAAAACAAGCCTTATTGTCAGTTATGTTTTCCACGAGTATCTTGTCAGGAAAACAAACCATAAATGGAGGAATCTTGTAGACCTCAGAAGAATGTTAGAGACGAGGTTTTTCCTTTGCACTAAATTTTAAAAATCTAAATATTCTATTTTTTGCAAGTATACAGATTGTTTATCAAGAATAGGATATATTAGGTATCGATCTCACATGCAAGATTGTCAATTACTGATGATTTTCAAACTTCTTTATTATTTAAGTTATCACAAATACAAGAAAATAAATCTACTTTACAAACATGAAATAAAAGGAGTAAAAATAGCAATAGAAAGCTTCTAGGGCTATGGCATTCCTAACTAGGGTGATGATATCTCTGGAACTTACTCCTTCGAAAGACTCCTCAAGAGGGGTTAAATGTGAATCATTCATGCTCATCTCTTGATGTTCAACCTTAGTTTCAAAGATACAATCACGTAAAATGGACATTTCGTCATTGGAACACAAATTAGATTTATCATTTTGATCAACATGCAATCCACTTTCACATACAACATTCCCACCATTCACAATAGGATCAACTTACATATTATTAGAAGATATAACTTCACACAAGGCATGCAATTGGTCTTAAATTCTACCAAATTGAGAAGCTAATTCATCTAATATATTCTCAACCCTATCAAAATGGTCAGAAGTCGTATTAGCTAAACTTTCAATTGCTAATTTCCAAGACAAAAGTGCATTAACTAACCTTTCAATTGCTAACTTCCAAAATGGCTTTGATTCAAGTTGGACAAATTCGAATTGGTAATTATAAAAATACAGAGGAGCATTATATCCACATTGATTATCTCAACTATAAACATAAGAATTATCCCAATTAGGATCATATTAATCAAAACAAGGATTGAAAGGCTCAAATTCATCATAATAATCTACATTTTGTGCGTGTCTACATGTATGAGTAGCATGATAATCGCCACACAAGTTACAAATCACATGATTAGAATTAAAAATATTAACATTTTTCTTTCTTTATTTTTCTTTTTTTTATTTGGCTAACCCCATGCATGGGGAGGGACGCCACCCCTGAGTATTATTAATAAAAACCACAAAAGACACATACAATGCCAATCAATCGCACACAACCCTATTGCGTATTACAGGAATTCCTGCTCTATCCAAACCCATGGCCCCCCTAGCGGGTCTTGGTAACTCCGAATGAGAGGTATACATGCCACTCAATGACCCTTGCGCCTCCACCTTAGACAAGATGTCCGCCACCTGGTTTGCTTCTCGAAAACAATGACCCACAATCCAATCCGAACCCAACATTGACTGGATTGCCTCTACATCAGAGCGAATCAGCCATGGACATCTCGACTTGCCAGGGAGAACATTTATTAATAGTAGAGAGTCCACCTCCACCTGTATCCCAGAGACACCCCGTAAAAGGCACTGCTGCACCCCATATAGCAACGACTTGGTTTCAGCTTGCAAACTTGTCATCTACCCGAGGGGAATGGAAAAACCAAATAGCAAATCACCAGAGGAGTCCTGAAGGACACCACCCCCTCCACTAGGCCCTGGGTTACCTAATGAACATCTATCCGTATTTAACTTGCAGATCCCCTGAAACGGCAGTTCCCAATAGATCTAGACCACCCTATGGGAGTATTGAGGCCTCCATCCATACATACTAGAGTAAAAAGCATGCCAGGAAACAAACCCATCCGTGAAACCCATCTGTGGAATGTTGGTAACATCACTTTGTTTCCTAAAAGGCTTGTTGGTAACCTACTAGATGAAATAAGGACTTCAAGCTAATAGCCATCACCATTCTTGACAATGATAATTAATGGGTATAAATGAAGATATTAAACATAAATCATGTTTAAGGATGCATCATACCACAGAAACAATCTTGCATTCTCAGAAGTTATCAGGCTTCCCATTTTCACAATCTCTAAATAGTATGAAGTAGAACAGCAAAAAGGCAAGCTCTGAATTAACAATTCAATTGCTCAGAAACTATTATAACTTAAAACTGAAAACAACCCAACCTTTAGGAGGAATAGCACTTCATCATTCTTGAAAGATCTCAGATTAGAAAAACTGCACTTAAAGAGGTGCCCTGGGCTAGCAACGCAGGGGAAAGTGTTAAGAAGAAAGGGCTGTGATGCTTCCCGAGGGAGAGTAAATCTTGTTTACAAACCCAGTTGAAGGAGATTCATATGTATGAGCATCTTGCAATTCTGCCATTATCCTCCATACGTCTCCAGCTCCATGATAAGGACCTGCAACAAGAACAATCATTGTTCCAGGAAGTAAAATGACATTATATCAGAAAAAAAAGGAAGAGTGAACAGAAATAATTGTAAGCAATCAACTAAAGAACGTTGTCCTCATTGAGAAATATCAACGAACAACTATGTTGCATAGTCCCTCAAATTGGGATGTTACAATAACAAAAAAACGAAAAGAAATTTGAATTGCATTGAACATCAAAACAATCTAGACTAAGCTAGCTGATGAACAGTGAACTGAACAACAACAATCCGATTACTCAAAAAGGGTTCAAATTTTGCTAAAATTAGTATACTTGTGTAGTCAATTCACATATGAATTGCACGAACCAATACAAACTTATTAAAAAAAAAAAACCTAGAAATGTAAATCACAACCTAGCTTAAATATACACTGAAATTCGCTATATACATGCGAAAAATAATCACAGTCAAAGAAGAGATTTTTCCCACCAAGTAGATTACGTAGGGATAAATTGAAGAAGACTAAAACAGAAAAAGCCCGAAACATCCATAGATTGCACATCATTTCTTATAAATTCTAAATTATAGATAGAATATGAAAAAAAAAGGTAAAATATGTTTTGAGGGACAAGGAATCCTCTGCCACCAGCAACAACTTAATTTCAACAGAATCTAAAACTACCATCTTATTAAATTGTTTCATGAGTCACCATCTAATTAGCTGCAAAATACTTCAGGGAATAGTAGAAACTAATTGTCATAAACATTAACTTACATCTCTAAGTAGCATAATGTTGTTAGTGAAGCCAATACAGTAAAAAAATATGAAGTCTCAGACACAAATGCAAACATGAAAATAAAAAAGAGAAAATAATAAAAGTAAACAAAAGAAATCAAGATCAAACCAGCTGTAAAAGTGTCTGTATTTCTTTTTTCTTTACCCAAAGCCTCTAGCCACTCAGGCTATAGATGATTCACCGCCATGAACATCAAGCCTCAAACCTCACCACTATATATTTTACCCTATTAAAATCACCCATCTTGGATGCTTTAATTTGCACTACGAAGAGAGGTAATTCAAAGATATCCGACGCTTTAATGTCCACCTCAGATGTAATTTGGGGATGGTAAGTAGATGGCAAACCAATTTCTAAGTTAAATCCCAAATTAAGAATCAAAATCCTAAATTAAATTTCACTGCACGTTTTTATGAAAGAGATAGAAATTGATTGAGATTTCGGAGAACATCTGGGAAGGCAACACAACTAAAGACGGAGAATCAGTGGGGAGAAGAAAAGGGAAATGTGGGCAAACCTCGATAAGCTTTCTCCGTCAGCCGATTGCTGTAGTAGAGAGGAGTGAGAAGTGGGAGGGGAGAGGACAAAGGAAGGTGGCAATTTTGGACAGAGGAATTGTAGCATCCTCCATTGCAACATACTTTTCACACCGGCATCGATCTATCCACATATATCTCCTCAAAAGACACATATTTTCGCTTGACTGGCATTATACATAAACCAGAATCGAGAATTGCATCATATTATCAATCATCCTCCTATTATTTAACAAAGGGTACACTGATTGGGATGCAAAGTTCACTACCATTAAACAGGCGTACAGACTTAACTCAACCAGCAACAAGAGAGAATAACTTTTCAGAAGGAAGCAATGCAAAACAGGAGAACGGAAAGTATACCTATTTCTCACAATCCCAGCACTATTATACGAAAATGCAACTTTAATTCAGCCTACAATAACAGAAAGTTACCTTCCAACAGCAGCAACAAAAAGTAGTCAGACAAAACAAAGTCCAAGTATTCCACAGCCACACCACGCACCTGCACAATTAAGAGCAAGATCATAACCCAATTAAAACAGACATTATAAAGGCGAAATAAAAACTCTAATCAATATGCATACAACTACTGAAGCCACAATATATTAAAAACACACAACCACAACTAAGCCACCACCGTTGAACTAGAAGAAATCAAAATCAACACAACAAGCAAAAGCAGAACAAATAGAAACCAAAAATTTAAGGAGTCAATTCATTGCAGTCCAATCTCCCAGGGAACCATAAAAAAAACCAATAAATAAGGTTGCTCTACGTCCACGCATTGGAAACAAACTCAGTTCAATTCAACCTGAGAAACGCAAGTGCAAAAACTAAATGGACTCCTATGGCAAAATGGAGGATCGGTCTGAAGTGAAAGAAAGAAAACCAGGAGAAACTCCTGGGACCTTAATGGGTGCCAAGATGGCAGAACTATAAAAACGGAAGGAGAAACTCACGAAGGCTAAGGATGAGGCGGTACAATCGTGGTCAGATTCCAGACCTGTGATTGATGAGCTTGAAAAGCTGCAGTCGGAACTTGCTGATGCACAGAGTCGAACAGCCTCATCCAACGTTACTATTTCAGAGCTTGACTCTCAGCTTGAAAGGTTGAGTATCTCTATCAGGGCTAAGGAGGAGGAAGAACTGAAGATCCGAACAATGATCAACAGGATAAATCAGGTCTTGCAGCAGACGCAGGAAGAGATGGAGGAGTTCAAGATGGAAAGAGATGAAAAACACAGAACGGGATTGAAACTAAAGCAAGTTCTACGTCTAAGGTGGCAGACTCTTCGCACTTTGCAACTCACCCTCAGAGCAATACGATTAGAATCAGAAGCTTATGCTGCATCAGCTCATGAAGCACAACGCTACATCAGCCTTTTCCAGACAGATGACACTATGGTCAAGCTTACTCAAGAAGAGTACCATGCATTAACAAAAAGAGCAAGAGACGAAACTTCGTTGGCAGAATGGCGAATTGCAGTCTCTATGGAACAAAAGCAGGCAGCCGAGGAAAGCCAAGAGGCAGCTGCTAGAAGATTGCAGAACTTGTATTCAAAGAATGGATCAGGGAAAAGGAAACATCCCGCTAATGGGGTCTTAAAAGTTTAAAGAGCAATTTTCTACAATTAATGGCAATATAATTTGTAATCGTATTTGTGAGAGGAAAATTTGAAGCTTGTGCTTTTGTTGTATTATAAATTTAATCACAACTTCTAACCAAATTTATTTTAACAACACAAATAAAAAATCGTACTTGGTTAAATATTGAATTCCGCTATATAAGATTTTTGTAATACTAACAATAGTTGTTCTTGTAATGACAACTAACAATGGAATATATTATTTTGTTCGCTAAATAATATTAGCTGATTATATACGTGCATAGCACATGATTTTTTCTAGTAATTTGAAGTGTTCTAGAGATACCATTAGGAATAAAGTTTACGAAATGTGGCATGAGCAGGTGAGCTTTGTCCGATCTTTTACGTTGGTATATTTCTTATTATTGGTAAACCCTATTAATTCTTTTTAAACAAACTTACTGCTTCATTAGATAAAAACTACGATACATTTGGCAAATTCTACTAGTTTCCAGGCAAATTCTACTAGTTTACCATTTAAATGAGATTCACAATCTGGAAAATCATTTTTATTTTTTTTTATAATCTCCCCGCAATTTACAATGAGTTCAGAGTGCTACCTTTGATCAATTTAGAAGAATTTCCATAAAGTCATAAAATATCACATAAGCATTTTCAGAAGTAACGTGACAATCTTTTTAAAACGGCATTGTGTGTCACTTGTCACCCGTTTCGATGTTCCATTGCCATTGGATGCATTTCTAAGGCCTCGCTTGAATACTTAAATTAATTTATGTTTCTTTTTTCTCAAGCCCTAAATATAAATTTAAAATAACCTAATTAACAATATAAAGCAAACAATTTAGTAGAGCGAAATGAAAAGAACTCTGAAACACATAATGTAGTCATAATCGGCGTTTTACAACGCCTTTTTTTATTTTTTCAATTTTTTTCTTTTTTTTGGGTTTTTTGTTTTGACTTTGATGTACCCCTAACTATTACACATAGATAAAAAAGGAAAGAGAGAAATTTACTACATAAGACCCTATGTAGCACGAAAAAACAAAGTAGACCCTGCACTGAAAACATTAGCAGACACAACTACTGATAATCATAGACTGAATGGACACCATTTTATTTTGTTTTTCCTTTTTTTCAATTTTTTTTCTTTTATTGCGGTACCAAACGACTGAAGGATGATGGTAATGAGTGCATCCACCCTAATTAGGGCAAATTTCGATGCCCTTGATAATAATGCCAGACTTCCAGATTGTATCACTGGTTTGAAAAATCCTAACTTCTGCCGTGGAACTAGCTTCTGCCGTGGAACTTCTTCCGCGGTTGTTGACGAAGTCACCCAAGTTCAATTCCTTCCATCCATCACTACGGGGTTGAGGATATATGCCCGGATCCTTCGAATCTTGTGACTTGTCAATGAACACACTATAGCCTTCATTATCAGTTCCCTTAGCCTTTTCTTCAGTAAATCTAACCGATGCAGTTGCTTTTTCAAGTCCCTTTGGCTTGGCATTAAGTTTGAACACGAGATATGTCGAATAGGAGCTGCCCCTTGGGAGTAGGGCTATCAACGGGCCGGGTCCGGGCCAGAATTCATTATTCCGGACCCGGCCCGAATTACTATACCGGAACCAGATCCGACCCGTTTACCCGACGGGTCTTTTATTCTATGTTCCGGATCCGGATTCGGCGGGTCCCGGGTCCGGGTCGGGTCTACCCGCACAAATTTAGCAAAATTTATAAATTCTAATAAAAATGAGAAAAAAATATATTTGTAAACTAATTTCTAACTAATGCAAAGAAAAAACCAAATAAGCAAAGAAATCAAGTTGACTTTACTCAAATACATCACCCTAATCAAATTATATTGATAAATATATATTTTTTAAATTATTAATTCATTTATATCCGGATCCGGGTCTAATACGGGTCGGAATACTATATTCCGTATTCGACCCGTTTTTTTGTTTGACAAAACGGATCCGGAAAACGGAATTAAATCCCTACCCATACCCGCAATAATTTCACGGATCCGGTTCGGATCCGGGTCTAGACCCGACCCGTTGACAGGCCTACTTGGGAGGTCCCTAGCAGGCACACTGGTTCGAATGTCAAACCAGCAAACTTCAACAAGCTCGGCAACCTCGAAGCTGTACAAAGGCATTAAAATCAGTTTAGGATAATCTTCGAAAGTCATCAACTAACTAAAGGGAGAAAGTGAGATAATAATATAAATGCAATAGGACTATATACAGGACGGGTATGTGTGAAGTAAGTTCAGGAGGTTTACCCAGAAGGTACATCAGTGTACCACTTCCAATAGCGTTTATCATTACCGTGATAAATCACTAGATCCCTCGCGTTGATGGTGTAAGCCTGTGATGGAAAATTGAGCATCGACAAGTTAATTAATCTTTAAAGGCAAAATAACAAAAGACTGATGAGTAGTTCTCGTATTGATGCAAACTAATAACGACTGTTATAGCTAGTTATATACCATGTTGAATAGATGCAGCTCTGGAGTAGTGTTGGAAGGACCGTACGTTTTGTGGAATGAGGGATTGAAGATTGGGGGAATGGATATTTATAGGCCTATCTGATTAAGTGACGTTTGCAGATATTTCCACTCTGAGCTCATCAGAGATGTGTAAAAACGTGTTTCGTGCTGGTGTGAAGGTCAGATGCTGATGTGAATGAGGGTGGCCTTTCACAAACCCCAAATATGACCAAGTACTAAGCTATACGCTCCGCCACTTGAAAGTGTAACCAACCAACCTTAGTATCAACAGTCATATATCTTTATCATAGTCAGCTGTATCAATATACACTATTCTTTTCCTAATGAATTCACCTTCCTATTTGTAGCGCTGAATACATTTGGCTAATTCTCGTTTTGATATTTCACATGATTATAAATTATGATTTTAAATAATGTGTTTTTCTTGTGTTCTAGTTTTCTTTTTTGTCTAGATCCTGGATTTTTCACATTCGGAAAAAGCCACGATCTTGAATCTACCAAAGATCAAGCAGCTCTATCAGAGTCCAATTATTCTTTGCCGTCTCTTTCTATAGTCAATTTTTGTAAAAACCATAGCGAATGCTTATGGAAAAGTCTTCTTTGCATGTCTAAAGATTAGATGATAAAATGAAAATGGTAGAGCTGGTAAATGGCACAATTGGCAATGTAAAAGAAGGATAGAGCTTGCATCATAGGAAAAACATTGGATTTGTACCATGGAAACTGTAGCATTTCAATTTTTTTTTCTCGCACACTTGTTCAAAAAATTTAGCATAATTGAAGAAAACAAAAGATATAAAGAGGCAAACAAAGAAAAGGATTGAAGATTGCCAAGGAAAAGGAATTATTTGAAGAGTCTTAACGATACCATTAAGGATAAATTTAAGGATACGGAGCAGGTGTAATTGTGTTTTGTCCAGTTTTATTTGTATGGTATAAATCATACAAAATTTAATGTAAACTCACATGACTTTCATGTAGTTATTGGTGCCGTTGATGTATGTAGATTAGCTCTATATACAAAATAAATATACAAAATAGAGTCTTATAACAAATATACAAAATCTTGTAAGAATTACGATAACGGGACAAAATTGAATAAAGCTTAACTATACTTGTACCCTTGCAAAATTTTTATGTTGTGTGAACGCACTTGGTTGGTTTGACCTGCTAGCAAATACCTAAATGAACTCTTGTCCAAGAAAAACCTTTCCGACACCTCTAGTTGTTACTAGATACTACATTATAGACTCATCACTTGCAGAAAAGTTGGGAGGAAATTTTTTTTTTGGTCAAGGTCAAGACTTAACAAAAGGCCTTTATGGGATAGAAGAATCATTTTACGTCCAAAACGGGACACATAAAAGTCTATCAAGACCAAGACTTATAAAAAAGACGTACACTATACTGTACACTTACAATACATATTTCAAAAATAAATTAATTAGTTAAATACTTGCTAAATCAAGCAATTTTGTCAAGACCAACATTGTAAACAGCTGTAGACTAGTAGTAATATGAACATCAAACTTAAAAGTTTTGAAATTTCACAAGATGCGACAAGTGGAAATTGTGCAAAGTGACATGAAAGCAAGATTCTAGATCAAAATAGTTAGTTGTTACTTAATTTGAATTCGCAGATTCATTCATAAAAAAAAAATTTTCACAGGTTGAAATAGAAAATCTGAATGATAAAAAGACAATAACATAAATTAGCCAAAATCACTAGCGCAAATTTCACTGTTCATTTAAAAAAACTTAATATTATAATTGCAAAGTTCACCTTGTCTTTCCTAGTTGTTACCACTTTTTTGTTAAATCATATTAATTTTTTGAACAAACTTTCTACTTCATTAGCTAAGCACTGCAATTTAGTTTGGTAAACCCTGCTACTTTTCCAACAAATGAGATTCAAAATTTGGAAACTAAATTTTATTTTTTTATCATCTCCGAACAATTTAGTATTAGTTCGTACAAATTTTGGTCAATTTCGGAGAATTGTCATAAATTGATAGAAATTCAAACAGGCATTTCTAAGAAGTAATGTTACAATTTCTTTTAAAATAGGATTATATATCATTTGGTAGCTAACGTGATGTCCCGTTGACATTCGATGCACTTCTACGGCCTTTCTTAGGTATTGCAATTAATTAGGGTTGGCAGTTGAAACCTAAAAGAGCCTAATCAACAAGGTTGAAAACAAACAATTCATTAAAATGAGAATAAAAAGCTCCAAACCACACAACGCGCAGATGTTGCTTTGGAGTTTTGGAGGGACTATTTCATTGAAAGAGGATTGAAGATTGAGGAAATGGATAATTAAGTGGCCTTTGTGGATATTTCCACAGTGGCCTCATCATGGACATCAAAAACGTGTTCCACGTTGGTCCTTCTCATTCTTTTACACGTACTAAGATAAACGTAATCCTTGGCAAAATTCACACCGCCATTGGTTTATCCTTCGAGTTGAAGGGCACAAAATGTACCAATCATAGTAGTAGCTCCGACAATGACATTAGGTAACATCAATTGCTCAATATCCGTGAATGCAATGTTAAGTTAAAACTTAGATTTTAGTTATTTTTTTTGTCAAATAAAACTTAGAGTTTAGTTATGACTACACTGAACTGCTAAACCATCATCAGGTCACAACGATGCCACTCCAATTATACCCAAAAGATCATCATGGTAACTTGCAATCAATTTGAATCACACACCATTCTCGATATAACTAAATCATGGAATATTTTGAACCATAATTCACACTTCTAGATCCTAAACATTGATAAATTACAAGTATGATAGGCTTATTTGTTACCTACACCTGCGACTATTTCTAGGAGAATAAGAAATTCATAGGCCCATTGATCAAGGAAGTTCGTTTAAATATATCACCATGAATCTTGTGAAATAACATATTTCCAGTATACACAATCCGACTAGTTAGTTGAATATATCAAATATTAATTGATATGAATCAATCATCATAAATGCCAAACAATCATCTGAAGACACCAATCAATCATGTCAGTTACCTTATGTCCAAAAAGATTGAATCAATAGTTAGTTATATTTTCCATAAAAAAAAAAAAACAAGCCTTATTGTCAGTTATGTTTTCCACGAGTATCTTGTCAGGAAAACAAACCATAAATGGAGGAATCTTGTAGACCTCAGAAGAATGTTAGAGACGAGGTTTTTCGTTTGCACTAAATTTTAAAAATCTAAATATTCTATTTTTTGCAAGTATACAGATTGTTTATCAAGAATAGGACATATTAGGTATCGATCTCACTGGCAAGATTGTCAATTACTGATGATTTTCAAACTTCTTTATTATTTAAGTTATCACAAATACAAGAAAATAAATCTACTTTACAAACATGAAATAAAAGGAGTAAAAATAGCAATAGAAAGCTTCTAGGTCTATGGCATTCCTAACTAGGGTGATGATATCTCTAGAACTTACTCCTTCGAAGACTCCTCAAGAGGGGTTAAATGTGAATCATTCATGCTCATCTCTTGATGTTCAACCTTAGTTTCAAAGATACAATCATTTAAAATGGATATTTCGTCATTGGAACACAAATTAGATTCATCATTTTGATCAAAATGCAATCCACTTTCACATACAACATTCCCACCATTCACAATAGGATCAACTTATATATTATTAGAAGATATAACTTCACACAAGGCATGCAATTGGTCTTAAATTCTACCAAATTGAGAAGCTAATTCGTCTAATATATTCTCAACCCTATCAAAATGGTCAGAAGTCGTATTAGCTAACCTTTCAATTGCTAATTTCCAAGACAAAAGTGCATTAACTAACCTTTCAATTGCTAACTTCCAAAATGGCTTTGATTCAAGTTGGACAAATTCGAATTGGTAATTATAAAAATACAGAGGAGCATTATATCCACATTGATTATCTCAACTATAAACATAAGAATTATCCCAATTAGGATCATATTGATCAAAACAAGGATTGAAAGGCTCAAATTCATCATAATAATCTACATTTTGTGCGTGTCTACATGTATGAGTAGCATGCTAATCGCCACACAAGTTACAAATCACATGATTAGAATTAAAAATATTAACATTTTTCTTTCTTTTTTTTCTTTTTTTTATTTGGCTAACCCCATGCATGGGGAGGGACGCCACCCCTGAGTATTATTAATAAAAACCACAAAAGACACATACAATGCCAATCAATCGCGCACAACCCTACTGCTTATTACAGGAATTCCTGCTCTATCCAAACCCATCGCCCCCCTAGCGGGTCTTGGTAACTCCGAATGGGAGGTATACATGCCACTCAACAACCCTTGCGTCCCCACCTTAGACAAGATGTGACTAGGGATGGCAACGGGGCGGGGTTGGGGCGGGGGACCTCTCCCCCGCCCCCCGCCCCGTTGCCTATTAGTTCCCCCCGTCCCCCGCCCCGTCCCCCGCCTCCCGCTCCCCCCGCCCCGCCCCGCCCCCGCCCCGCCTTGCCCCGCTTCCCCCGCGGGTGCCCCCGCGGGGTTAATAAAATTTTATATTGAGAATAACGTAGATTCCCAAATCTTCATGATCATTACCCCAAACACATGAATAAATTGAGAATTTTGGGTCAAGGAGCTTTTCCAATCGGAAATGGTAGTTCTGCTCATAGGATTTTGCATCCCAGAGTTCGTGTTGAAGCTAACAACATTTTGTCCAAGAATCAAATTTGTGACTTTGATCAAATATTTTCATGATAGTATCCAGTGCGAATTCCTAGTTTTGAAGCTGCTTTAAGAGCTCATAGCAAACTCCAAAGTTCCTGGAAATATGAGGCTGGCCCTCGAGTGAGAAGCCAATCAGAGGCGAATCAATTGATGAATATGCTTTGCAAGTATGTGGTTTTGGTCCTGCTTTAACTCACTAATTTTGAAAGGATGATGCAATTTAAGATTACTGGACTGTAGTAAAAGAACCTAGAACCCACCTAGAACATTTACAATGCGGTAATGATCGTACAATCCTGTAACAAAAGATCATAGTGTATTAGGCACAAGTAGCTATGTATCATATACCAAGCAGATTGATAAGGTTGTGGGTAATCAATTCTTTTCTGCTCAACTACTGCTTTGCTTGGCTTATATATAATTATATATATATATATATATATATTTTTTTTTTTTTTTTGTTTTGCGGGTGGCGGGGCGGGGGATGGGGCGGGGGTATACTCCCCCGCCCCCCGCCCCGTTTCTAAGCGGGGGGAAAAAATTCCCCCCCGCCCCCGCCCCACCCCCCGCCCCAACCCCCGCCCCGAGAGCCCCCCGCGGGGCGGGTGCCCGCGGGCACCCGCCCCCATTGCCATCCCTAGATGTGACGCCCCAAAAGAATGAGTGCGAGAGCCCGAAAATTTTCTAAGCTTCTAGGGTTTATTTTATTCATCCCCCGCCTTTTCTACATTTTCTTTATTAGAAAATTCCCCAGATAATTTTATTGAGAAAATATAGTTTTTAGATGATTTTTCTAGTATCGGATAGTTTTTGAGGAATTAAGAACGTATATCGGATGTGGGACCCGCTAGCGCGGAAAGTTCGGAAAAATTCGGCCACTTAGGTTAAGTTTTGGATACTGGGTTTAAATTACCGGGTGTTATGGGATAATTAGAGGTTACCTTAAGTGGATTATAGTTGGAGAGACAAAAGGATAACCATGAACAAAAAGGGTGCTAGGTGGCACTTTTCTATTGGTCATGGACTTTGACCATTTAACTTTACCTTTACCATATAACAAAATTGACCCAAAAATCTCTTCTTATTTCTTTCTTGTTGGCCGACCTTCTCACAAGGAGAAAAGAAAATAAACTCTCCACCATCTTACCTCTAATCATGCCCAATCTCTCAATTAAACCGTTTAATCTTCAAATTACTCCATAAAACCTCTTAGTTTAGTGAAGTTAAGCTTGGTTGTGAAGTTGTTTGGAAGCTTAAGGTGCCAAGTGGTCTCTTTTCTTTGGTTACTAAGGTGAGTAGTGAAGAAACCCCTCTCCTCCACCTTATGAAGTTAAATTTGTGATTTGTGGAAGTTGAAGTGATGATTTTTGGTATTACATCTTGATTTTTGGTTGAATTGGTGAACTTTTATAATTTTTGGTGAATTTTCTGTTATCATATGATTGTTGCTATGTGGCCATGTATGATGATTGGAAATGATATGGATTGAAGATAGAAGGTGGAAAAAGTGGTTAATTGCAAGAAATTTCTGTTTTGGAAGAAAATTGGAAAAACTAGGGTTTCATTAATGTACATTCTGCCCGGCACAGTACCTCATGGTTAGAGGCCGAATTAGCTTGGGGTCAAAACATGAAAGTTGTAGGGAATGACATTTTAGAGATGCCTACAAAATTTCAGGCCAATCGGAGTAGTGTAACTTGTGAAAAGTCCGAAATACCTCTGCTGCCCTGGTTTCATCCGAACTTGGGAACTGCTTCTGTAATTGGTTATTTTGGCTTAAAATACTTCCGAATTAGTTGTTGAGGTCTTCTGAATAAATGTAGCCTGATGTCTTAGCTTTCGGATGGCTTTGGAATCACCTGATTTGGACTTAGGTAGCCTGACTTATGATGTTTGAACCAGAATACGGTTTGTGAACCTGTTTTTGCGGTTCTGGTTTGGTATCTTGCATTTTTGACCTAGTTTCACTAAGAACTGGACTGAGTAACCTTCTACAACTTTTTAGCCCTATCTCTTAGCTTAGAAACGGTGTATCTTACACCTCCATCCGATAATCGTAGTTCCATTGGTGCCAAAACCGCATAATGACGTCAAAAACTATTTTTCTGGATTGAAGCTTAATTCCATTTCCGGAATTTTCTGGTTTACTCTAGTGTTTATATATTCTAGTGAAACCTCATTTTGGTGGTATGTGGACTTGGTTATGACTTGTAATCGAGTCTTATTATGCTTACTTGAATGTTTTAGGACGTGACGGCGGTCCAAGACGCTCATTGAGCGGAAGTTGATGAAATCTCATTTGCTTGCTTGGTGAGTGTTCTTGTTTGTTATGTTTCTTGACTATATGACTTATATGAACGATTGATGGCATGTTAAATGTTTTCAATGATTGTTAAAACGAGTTTTCTAGGCGAGTGTGTACTTTATCGCACTGAGCCTAAATGATTGTGAAATTTTAATGATTGAACGATTGAAATGTTACTTGCGCATGAATGTAAGCCTTTTGGGCTGAACTGGCCATTGCCCCTTGTTACCGGTCGTCTCGAGCCAGAAGCGGACTCGGTCGGGCGATTAGGGACCTGGGTGAACGTTCCGATATACTCGAGTATTACCTTGTAGGTTGGTGGAGCCTGGCCAAAAGCCAGGGACGGGATGAATGAAATGAATGAACGAATGAATGAACGAGGGGTTTTATTTATACAAAATGCATTTTCAAATGATTGAAGGTTGGGGAACGAAAGGAGAATGAATGCACGAACGAATGAACGAATGGCTCCTTGTGAGCCCGTATCCTTTTAATGAATGTGTTTATCGCTTTCTCTTATAATTGTATATGGAATTATTGGTTATCTATAACGAATGCAAGGAACTGCTTGTTTGTCTATGTGTTCGGAACCTCATTGAGCTTTTAGTTCACCCCTTTAGTTTTGTTTTCCTTAACAGGGGAAGACGAGCAAGGACGAGAGCCTGTATAGACTAGCTGGGCCTAGCCCTTGGTTTTCTTTTGAAATGGTTCTCGCCCTAGTGCTTGGGACGGGCTGGTTGTTTGGTGAATTGAGAACCTCTGTACATATGACGGTTGTACTTCCTTTTGAGTTATCTATGTATCTAAGTGTTGTTTTAAGTTGGACCGTTATTATGTTATTCTTATAGTTCCGATGGTTGCTTGAAGTGACTGACTGAGTCCCGGCGAGAGCTGGGCAGGCGGTCCGCCAAACCCTCTGGTTCGCCTTAGGGGGAGGTGGGGCTGTCACACAAGATGTTCGCCACCTAGTTTGCTTCTCGAAAACAATGACCCACAGTCCAATCTGAACCCAACATTGACTAGATTGCCTCTACATCAGAGTGAATCAGCCATGGACATCTCGACTTGCCAGGGAGAACATTTACTAACAGTAGAGAGTCCACCTCCACCTGTACCCTGGAGACACCCCGTAACAGGCACTGCTGCACCCCATATAGCAACGACTTGGTTTCAGCTTGCAAACTTGTCATCTCCCCGAGGGGAATGGAAAAACCAAATAGCAAATCACCAGAGGAGTCCCGAAGGACACCGCCCCCTCCACTAGGCCCTGGGTTACCTAATAAACATCCATCCGTATTTAACTTGCAGATCCCCTGAAACGGCAGTTCCCAACAGACCACCCTATGGGAGTATCGAGGCCTCCATCCATACATACTAGAGTACTAGGAGGTATAAAACGCGCTCTGCGCGGTAGAGATAAAAACTTGTCTGCCCACTTTATGATTAATAGCTGGAAATGCTAAATGAGAAAAATGCTTATTCATTTAAAGCTCAAGATTAATAACTGGAAATTACAAATGAACAAAATGCCTATATATTTAGGACCATATTTATTTTGCATGTATTTGACAACCAACCCTTTGCATTTTTTTTAAAATTTCCTTCTATTTTGGTCTTATAATGAAGTGGTTTTGGAGTCGTACAAACTTTTCCAGCTAGGAGTTGGAGGGTACCCTTTGCGCTCTACCGGATGTTTCTTTGGAAGGCCTTTACCGTGTGCGGCGGCCTTTGCTGCTTTGCTAATTTTAAGGTCACTTCTATTTTTGCCTAGAGAAAATAATTCTTTTGATTGCTAGGGTGGCTAATTGAACCTTTTCTCAAATTGCTTATTTGATGAAATTGGCATTATTAAATTGTTTAGCAAATACAGAAAGAAAAAAAAACATAGCAGGGAATCTCACGGGCCTCAAAACAATCCCAGACAATGTCTATATTTTTAGACTGCGCACTCTTAAGCATTTTCTGAATAAGAGTTTCAAATTCTATCCATATCCTTGGATGTTTTTTCCTTGGAGATCAATGAATTAATGCTTATCAACCAACCATTGAATTCACAATTTGGTATACGCAAATTCAAGCTTGGATCGCACTATTTAATGCAATATTAAGCAAGAAAATGTTGGCACCATCTTCTACCAAAAACAAATTCAAAAAAAATTCAAGAATATCAGTTGAAGAAAAGGAGGTTAACCATCCATCAGAAATGCCTAATAAAAAATGGCACCTTTCAAAAAATCAACATTCTAGCTTGCTATGACTTAGCAAACAATCCGTGATTTAAAGTCCAGAAGGGAAAAGTACCAAGAAAAAACGATAGCACAGTGACCAGTAACACAACAGCCTAACACAAATTAACTAAGGAACCATGAATAGACATAGAAACAGATCTCACAATTATCAGTGCTTCAATCTGAATCTAGTACCAATAATAATTGGATTGGACTCAACAGACCCCATAGCATCTACTTTGGTTCATCCCACTTCAGTCTCAAAAATCACGGAACAATGTCAGCAGAACAGGCTTCTTACTATAGCAACAAACGTAAACAAGAAGGTGTTAGCAATCTCAAAATATTACAGGAGCCAACAAAAGCAACACAGGGAAATCACCTTTGATCAACAGCATAATCTCTAGCAATAACAGGAACACCATCTAAAAGCGCCTTTCTCACTGGTAAAGCATATAAAACAACTCCCATCATATCTATTACAAATCAGTCAACCAAAGACGAGATAGTATGTCACAATATCAGCTCAGAAATAAAATGACTACTCGTATTAAAAAAGGGAAAAGAAAGGAAACCGGTGACTCAATTATAGAGGCACGACCATCAACTAAATGTTGGAAAAGATGTAAAAGGGCCAATATCAAGATTAGGCAGAAGGATCAGTTCATCAAGCTTACTAAAACATACTAATTACAAAATAAAAGCAACCAAAGCAGAAGGATTAAAGTGCAAAAAAAAAACTACTTTTAGTTATAGAATAAAAGTGCAAAATTAAAGCTGAAGGTATTCAGAAGTCAGAACCAGTGCTCGATGAGCGAACTAAAATTTGCATACTGTTAGGCTGTTCCATACTTCACTTCTATGACAGCTTATCATGTAAGCAATAAAATTAAACTTATGTACAAGATTAAGGCACTCAGAACCAGTACTGTGATTGAACTAAAATGTGGCATGACAGATTATAAAACTCAAAACTTCTGACTATAATTTTCTTCTTGTTTAAGGTTGTTATAATTAAAAGGTTCAATCAATAACCCAGTCCATCTATAGAATGCGGTTTACTCATGCACATGCCAAGCAAAACTCGCACCGTCAGAGAAGAATTCATAAAAAAATTAGTCCAAAAATTAAACATTCTATTGGTAACCCTTTCCATCTACAGAATGTCATTCAATCATACATTAGAAATATGCAAGCAAAACTCAAACCTTCAGAGAAGAGAAATTCATAATCCAAAAAATTAAACTATAATACCTTCATGTATTATGTATTGCAGGTTGCTACCTCTAGCTTTATTTTCATTGTCTTAGTTGCAAAGCTTAGAATCAAGTAGCTATAAGCTAGGCAGCTAGCCGGCCATTTAAAAGTATCTACCAAAGACATGCATAAAGTCATTTCACTATAATACACCAGGAAAGAAAGAAGTTCAGCATTTTAAAACAGTTATAAAATAAAGTCATGATCACAAAAGACTTACTGGTTTCACTTCCCATTCCAAGCAACGTGCACAGCCAAAAATTTGATGACAACCGGTACAATATACAAGAGTGCAGCCTAGCTAAACAACCATTAAAAGGATCAAAGAAATGAGAAGTATGGACCCTCCTCACTGGAACAAATTTACACTTCTCAAATGTATCTATCTACTTTCAAAGATAAGGACATGCATAAAACACCTACCTGTGCAGCTTGAAACCAGTTCATGACGATTATTGTCAGGATCAAACCAACAGAGTATCCTACAAAAGCACTCTTGCAATATTGGTTCTGCTACCCCTGAAAAACATCAAAGTGCAATGCCAGTGCCACAAAAAGCCCTGAGATATATAAATTACAGATGCAGATTTTACTTAGCACGCTTCCGAGTATTTCTTCATACAATTTAAAATCATGTACATATCACAAGGGATCACCAACAAACCAAATAAGAAGCTTAGAGATGAAAACAAAAAGCTTCACAATTATCTTAGATTATAAAAAATGCAATGCTGTAGAGAGGGTTGGATTCAAAATGACGAATCTCATCACCAGATACATGTGCTACTTATAAGCAGTCGAGGATGAAAAACAGTCAAACATCAAATTCAAAAACTCAGCCATGGACTCCCAACAGAGAAGCCAAAATGAGGATGGCAAACTGACAACAACTATTAGAACAATTAGAATATAAGCTATGCCAAGAAATACTGTATCCCTAAGACCCAGCATTGAAAATGGACGTGCAGAGTCAGCCGTTGCGAACAAAAGCTGTAGAAAGTATATATTGTTACTCTTGGTGGCAAACTATGACAGACAGAATCCAAGAACAAGAATTTTTAAAAGATATACAGAACACAAGATGACACTTTTCTTGATAGGAGCATCAAAAGATTTAGCAACACTAACCATTTATGGGGTAAAAAAGACCCAGAAAATGTCATATACAAAAAGTTCAACCTGCAAATTTAAAACATGTAAATTGCATCATAGTAAACGAATGGTAGGATAGTGCAATCTAGGAGATGCATCAATTAGAGCGGGAATACTGATAAAACCGCATAAATATGTCCATTTGTATCTATCAAAGCATACTGACAACGCGTTGATACACAATAATAATTTTTTTGGCATACACAGCCTTGGTCGTCACCTTTCAATTTATCTTATCGCATTATCTTAAGCCATTTCTTTTACTTTTTTGTTTCTAATATGGTATAGAATATTCATTAAAATAGGAAAATAAATTATAGGAGACACGATAAACCAGCTAATAGGGCCTAAATGAAATATGGTGGGCTTGATCGACCCAGTAAAGAATAGTCTATAGGATGAAAAAGAAAGACTACACAAAAAAATCATAAAAAGCTTCCATCAGAAAACACATGCAAATATATAAAAATACTGTAAATATACCAAAATGGGCAAAAAACAGAAGTCAGAATGACCTATCCAAATATAATAAAGAGAAGAGAAGATGAATATGTCAAAAGCCTAGAAATAATTGAACAATCTTGAGATCTGGTAATGTAACTAACCAGAAGAATCACGCCGATTGCTAGGGATTAATGGAAATCTTGGATTCGGGAGTTGAGAGGCGAGTAGCTAAAAATGGAGAAAAAGACATAAAAGAAGAAAAGAAAGCGAAAACATCAAAAGTTTTGAAGTGGTGGCCTAGGAGAAGCAAATGATCAAGTTATTTGTTCCGTGGAGAGAAGAATAGAAAGCAGAGGAAGCAGAGGCGGCTGCGGAGAGAATAGGAAGCAGAGAGGAAACCCTAAGTTGAAAAGCCAGGAGAGGAAAAACAGGAGAGAAGAAGCGGCGGCGGAGAGGTTTTGGAAAGGAAAACCAGGAGAGAAATGTGTTTTGTGTAGATAACCCTAAGCCGACAACCCGCGCATCGCGCGAAAAAAAAAAACAAAATACTGAAGACATGGTCGATGCTGGAGCACTGAGGTCTGAGAAGAACCAATTTAGATAACTCACGTGAGCAGCACGTGATGACGACGAAAAGTGAACAGTAACCCTCTTTGGTGCGTTGTATGTTATGTTGAAAAAGCATGCCAGGAAACAAACCCATCCGTGGAATGTTGGTAACATCACTTTGTTTCCTAAAAGGCTTGTTGGTAACCTACTAGCTGAAATAAGGACTTCAAGCTAATAGCCATCACCATTCTTGACAATGATAATTAATGGGTATAAATAAAGATATTAAACATAAATCATGTTTAAAGATGCATCATACCACAGAAACAATCTTGCATTCTCAGAAGTTATCAGGCTTCCCATTTTCAGAATCTCTAAATAGTATGAAGTAGAACAGCAAAAAGGCAAGCTCTGAATTAACAATTCAATAGCTCAGAAACTACATTTGCAGCACCTATCATAACTTAAAACTGAAAACAACCCAACCTTTTGGAGGAATAGCACTTCATCATTCTTGAAAGATCTCATATTAGAAAAACTGCACTTAAAGAGGTGTCCTGGGCTAGCAACGTAAGGGAAAGTGTTAAGAAGAAAGGGCTGTGATGCTTCCCGAAGGAAAGTAAATCTTGTTTACAAACCCAGTTGAAGGAGATTCATATGTATGAGCATCTTGCAATTCTGCCATTATCCACCATACGTCTCCAGCTCCATGATAAGGACCTGCAACAAGAACAATCATTGTTCCAGGAAGTAAAATGACATTATATCAGAAAAAAAAGGAAGAGTGAACAGAAATAATTGTAAGCAATCAACTAAAGAACGTTGTCCTCATTGAGAAATATCAACGAACAACTATGTTGCATAGTCCCTCAAATTGGGATGTTACAATAACAAAAAAACGAAAAGAAATTTGAATTGCATTGAACATCAAAACAATCTAGACTAAGCTAGCTGATGAACAGTGAACTGAACAACAACAATCCGATTACTCAAAAAGGGTTCAAATTTTACTAAAATTAGTATACTTGTGTAGTCAATTCGCACATGAATTGCACGAACCAATACAAACTTATTAAAAAAAACCTAGAAATAAAAATGTGACAGCCCCACCTCTCCCTAAGGCGAACCAAAGGGTTTAGCGGACCGCCTGCCTAACTCTCGCCAGGACTACGGAGTCGAATCACACAAATCCTATATTACGCGCGATAGGACCCAAAAACAAATTTGAACAATTGAAGACCGCCAAGCTTCGAAATAACTTCCCAAAATCACATGAGGAAAACACTTTCATATATACATGTTGATAGGTTTACAAATCAAATGGAACCCTTGAAATGAAATACATTTAGAGTTTGCCCACTCTCGAGGAGCTATACAAAAGAACCAAAGAGTATCTAACTAGCTCAACTCGCGTCTCAAAATCATGATTTCCAAAAGGGGTTCCTGTAAGGAAAACAAAGATAACGAGGAGGGGGTGAGCTTACGCTCAATGAGGTATCAAACATGTAGCAGTAAAATCATGGCATTTCACGTTATACAAATCAGGTACACATGCCCGCTATAAAGTAAAACAATTAAACACAAGGACTCAAATAGGAAGGATACAAGTGGCTCTCAGGAGCCAGTTTTCCAGTGCAATACTTGATCCAAGCCGGTTGACTCTCCGTCAACATATATAAAACCAACGCGTCCGTAGACCCCACTTTACGCCAAATTCCATCCACCAAACACCCCTTATCGGGCCCGAACACCTCAACGGAAACAAAAATAGTAATACTCGAGTATACCGGAATCAAGAGTCTCAATACCCAAAGATTCCTAGAATCAGACTACCGTGGTTCGTTATCTAATCGATCAGGCCCTTGCCGGCTCGACTCGAGTAACTAGCCACAGGTTATGAGCTCAAAGGTCACAGAAAGGTCGTTGGATACAATTCTCCAAACGACGTCCGAACAGACTCAGATACAGATATCAGATTCAAGTATACACAATAACTAGGTATACGGACAGACAAAAGAACGAGTGTGATAAAGTACACCCTCGTCTCAAACGGAATAAATAGATAATACAATCAATCAAATCATAGAGTGCATGTACGGAAACCAAGTTAAGCAACAAATAAGAGGAGTGGTACACTCACCGGTTCAAGTACAGATACTTCAAAAAGTTTTCACTTCACTCTGGCTTCAATCGCCAAGAAACCCTAAAATCATTAAAGTAAAACAATTAAAGATTTCACATCCAGAATCGAGTAAACAGAATGCACAAGTGAGGCTCGACTACAGGTCGTACGCCTTTCCAGGTTAGGTACTAGTACAAAAGAATAAAATATGACTTTTGAGCAAAAAAACGATAACAGTTGGTCCTAGGGTTACAAACAACTCCCAAAATCCATCATTTTCCCTAAGACTAACTCAACTTGAAAGAATCGCGTAGCCCTAAAATTTTGGGCAGCATGCCCTCTGTATTTACCTATTTTCCAGTCATTTATGGCTTCATTGTTTTCCTCAATCAATCCCAAAATCAGACACACACCACCACCAAAATAAGCCCGATAGAACGTATAAGTGTATAGCCAAGCGAGGGACATGTGCGGAAATGAAGTTTACGTTCAAAAACAAAAGACAGTTTTGATGTTATTAAGCGGCGGAAAGGTCGTAACTAGAGCTACACTTATCAGATTGGGGTGCAAGTTATACCCTTTCGAAGCTAAGACAAAGAGTTAAAACTTTGATGAAGAACACTCAGTCCAATTTGTAGTGTATCTAAGTCAAAATTGCCATTCACAGAACCAGAATCTCACATTCGGGCTGGTTAACCGCTTTATGCGTAGACGAAAATAACTCAGGCTACCGAAGTTGAAACGAGGTGATTCTAGAGGCGTTGGAAAGATAAGACATATACCTACATTTCTTATGAAGACCTCCAAGGCCAAATCATGCATTTTCATGGTCAAAAAAGGAAAACTCTACGAAAATAGAAATCTGGGGGCAAAACAGGTTTCATGGACAGTCAAGGGTATTTCGGTCATTTCCCATGCTACAGAGATTGGATTGAGCTGAAAATTTGCAGGAAAATATTTTATACCCTTGGCTACAACTTTCATGTTTTGGCCAAAATCTAATTCGGTAAGGATCAGGGTGAAAGGTCACGGTCAAATTAGGTAAAAAGGCAACCCTGTTCACTGAACCCCTACCTAGACCAGTCTGGGTATTTCCGACTTTTCACAAGCTACCGTGCTCCGATATGGGCTGAAATTTTACAAAAAACTATAAAACATCATTCTCTACAACTTTTATGTTTTAACTTAAGGCTAATTCGGCCTCTAACTAGGTGTAATAGTACCGGGCAGAATGAAGGAGATGAAACCCTAACTTTCCAAATTTCCTTCCAAAACAGAAATTTTCTGCAATTAACTACACTTTCCGCCTTCTAGCTTCCTTCAATATCATTTCCAACCATCACACATGGCCACACAACATTAATCATATGAAAATAGAAAAATCATGAATAAATAGAAAATGTCATCAATCTCAACCAAAATCATGAAATAACACCAAATATCATCCCTTAGGCTACCACAAGTCATGAATTAAATATCATTAGATGGAGGAGAGGGGTTCCTTCACTACTCACCTTAGCAATACAAGAGAGGGAGCAACTAATCACCTTAGCCTTCCAAACAACTCCACTAAACACCTCACAATCACTAAGTGAAGGGGTTTTATGAAACAAATGCAAGATCAAATGGTTGTTTTGGTAGATTTGAGCAAGAGTAGAGTTAGGAATTTGGAGAGTTTTCTTTTCTTTCTTCCTTGGAGAGAGCCGGCTTCAAGCTTGGAAATTTGAGGGATTTTTGGGTCAAATTTTGATTTATTTAGTAAAAGAGTGAATAGTGGTCAAAAAGTAAAACTTTCTCTCCAAGTGACACTTGTCACTTCATTAAATGCATAGCTATCTCTTTGTTCCTCTCACACCAATCCATTTAGTAACCTCTACTTATCTCATAACACCCGGTAAAATAAACCCAATATCCAAAACTTAACCCAATTGATCGAATTTTTCCGAACTTTCCGCACTAGCGGGTCCCACGTCCGGTATACGCTCTTAATTTCTCAAAAATTATCCGATACTAGAAAGATCCTCTAAAAACTATATTTACTCATAAAACTTATCTAGAAAATTTTTCTAATAAAGCAGAAAGCATGCAAGTAAATAGGATAAAACCTAGAAAATAAGAAAATTACGGGTCCTCACACTCTCTCCCCCTTAACGAAATTTCGTCCTCGAAATTTTCTCATCATTGGGATCTGTCAAAATCCAAGGTAACCAATAGATCGTACCTTCTACGTTTTCAGATGAGTCAAGGACCTGATGATGCTCCAGAGAATATACTCGAGCCGGTACTTTCGCTCCAGTCCCTTCTCCTTTCGACTGTCCATGGTTGGTCTTGGCTGGTTGCTGAGAGTTGGTCTTGGTTGGTGGTGAAGTCCCTCTCCCTTCACGCAGTCGAGCTGGACAGTTAGCAATTCGATGTTCGGCGCTACCACAGCGCAGGCATTTTCCTTCTTTCTTCCAACAATTTGCCTCCGTGTGATTTGGCCCTCTGCAATATCCACAGGGACCACGAGTAGCAGAGACCGATCCTCCGGGTGAGACACCACTGGCCACCCCCGGTTGTCGTACTCCCCCATTTCCTTTTCCACTCTTAGGGGGTGTGCTCTTATCTTCCTGTTCCAAGCTGCTCCCAGGAAAGCCCCCTTTTTTTTGGCTTGGAAGTTTCTAACTTGTAACCTCGCAGTTTCAACTCGCTGCGCCTTCTCCACCGCATCACTAAAGGCATTAAGTTGGGCTACCGCCAAATCCTTCTGAATTTCAACATTTAATCCTTGGATGAATCGCCTTATCCGTCTTTGTTCGGTTATAATCAGTTCGGGCGCAAACTTAGACAACCAAGTGAATTGACTCTCATACTTGGCTACAGTTTGGGTTCCTTGGCGAAACCGAATAAATTCATCTTCCTTCTTTTCTTGGATTAGAGGAGGGAAAAACTTGGCATTAAATTCTCTCATAAAGTTCGCCCACGTTCTCGGGGTTTGTTCTCTTTCCCATTTCATTCGAATGATATTCCACCAGGAACGGGCGGCTCCCTCTAGTTGAAAGACAGCAAATGTCACCTGTCTCTCCTCAGTGTAGTGTAATGCAGCAAAAATATCGATCATTTTCTCCAGCCACCTCTCAGCCACGTCAGGATCAGGGCCTCCGAGAAATTTGGGTGGGGAGAACTTTTGAAATCTCTCAAGGGCTCTATCCTCGCCCTCTATATGATTACCAGGGTTTCCAGGTTGAGGATTGGGGTTTTGGCCCTGGTGTTCCACTATGTGGGCTAGCAGATCGGTCATGCGCTGAATAGCAGCGGCTACTTGGGCATTTGGGTCGGCCCTAGGTTTAGGTATTGGTTCCCGATAACCCTCTTCATTCGTGGGTTGCTCACGCCCGCGCCCACGACCTCTTCCACTACGAGAACCCTCCATTGGTCTATCCAATTTAGGGTCGAATCGTGAATATAACATTAAATAAACAAGTAACTAGAGGTACACACAGATCAAAAGCATAGATACATCACACAACGTTATCAAACAAATCACACGGTAGCAGTCAATAAACTACAAATAAGGAAAGCTAGGAAGGTAGCGGGGTCATCCAAAAGGTACTATAGATAAACAAGGCCAAAAGTACAACAATAACGCGCGATAAGCTATCCTCTCTAGGGCTCCGTCCATAATCTACAGGAATAACACAATTTATATCTTAATCAAGGTTAGCCATGCTTACTTACACCCGAACAAACTACACAAAGTTCCATAGAATCACATTCCTAGGTTGCCCAAGTCGCTCCTAACCTAGGCTCTCATTTATTTAATAGCCGGGCACAAGAATCACAAATAAGATACTTCACAACTCGAGCTGGCCGGTCCCAAGAGTAAACCATCCATATTAAAGATTCCTACCCAACCTACATATCTATTTTCCTCAAGTTCCATGCTAAAGATGTTTACACTTACCAGTTCATAACTTATACTCTAGAAAAGCACTTAATCCTTTAAACACATTCACAGAATCAGGACCATAACACCACTTGGCCCCAAGCTCACTCCGCGCAGAGACCACGCGAAGCAGCTCTGATACCACCTGTGACAGCCCCACCTCTCCCTAAGGCGAACCAAAGGGTTTAGCGGACCGCCTGCCTAGCTCTCGCCAGGACTACGGAGTCGAATCACACAAATCCTATATTACGCGCGATAGGACCCAAAAACAAATTTGAACAATTGAAGACCGCCAAGCTTCGAAGTAACTTCCCAAAATCACATGAGAAAAACACTCTCATATATACATGTTGATAGGTTTACAAATCAAATGGAACCCTTGAAACGAAATACATTTAGAGTTTGCCCACTCTCGAGGAGCTATGCAAAAGAACCAAAGAGTATCTAACTAGTTCAACTCGCGTCTCAAAATCATGATTTCCAAAAGGGGTTCCTGTAAGGAAAACAAAGATAACGAGGAGAGGGTGAGCTTACGCTCAATGAGATACCAAACATGTAGCAGTAAAATCATGGCATTTCACGTTATACAAATCAGGTACACATGCCCGCTATAAAGTAAAACAATTAAACACAAGGACTCAGGAGCCAGTTTTCCAGTGCAATACTTGATCCAAGCCGGTTGATTCTCCGTCAGCATATATAGAACCAACGCGTCCGTAGACCCCACTTTACGCCAAATTCCGTCCACCAAACACCCCTTACCGGGCCCGAACACCTCAACGGAAACAGAAATGGTAATACTCGAGTATATCGGAATCAAGAGTCTCAATACCCAAAGATTCCTAGAATCAGACTATCGTGGTTCGTTATCTAATCGACCAGGCTGTAAGGCCCAAAACAACCAATGCAAAAATCATAAACGAAACAATAAGTAAATAAAAAGGAAAGGATTGCAAACCAATTAACTACCCAACTCCTCTTGAGCTTGTAGATTAATTGAAACAAGCTACTTCAAGTTGATGAATTACAATCACTCTTGTGTACAAAGGAAGGTTCACCTCCTCCTTGCCCCAAGCAGCACTCGGTCAAGCCAGGACGTTTTACTATCCCTCAGGACAACCCTCACAGAGCTACACTCATGAAAGATTCACTCACAAGTGAAAAGCTTACAATGAATCTCACACCACTAAGACTACAAATATTCTTTTTTAGAGTATTTTCTCACTAAAATCTCTCTAGATCTTTTGTATCTTCAGTGTGCCAAAGTTGTTTTAAGTGTCTGACCAACCACTATTTATATAGGACCAAGAAAGTGCCTCATTAATGCTTCCAACGGATAGAAAGTAGCTGAACAGTCAACTAGCCGTTGGCAGTGTCGGACGTCCGATAGCTCTGTTTTATGCGTCCGACAGCAGGCAGAGAGTTTAAGACTTTTTCTTCAATTCTTTAGGACGTCCGATAGGCTAGTTTTCTGCGTCCGAAGATACTCAATGGTTGTCGGACGTCCGATGCAGTCTTTTTGAGCGTCCGACAGTTTCAGCATACTTTGTCTTCTTCCAATTGCACTTGTTCATGGAATCAAATAATTTCATAACTGAAAATATATCTTGAAGAAATATTAGTATCATCCATTTGTTTTGTAAACATCAAAAGATAGGGATCAAGATCAACAATCTCCCCTTTTTTGATGATGACAAAACAATGGATGGAAAGAAACAAAAATAAGTATAAGCTCCCCCTCAATCATTGCAACCAAAACTTTTAAGAGCCAAACTCATAATCTCAGAATAACTCCCCCTTACACATTGCATTTTGATGATGACAAAACAATGGATGGAAAGAAACAAAAATAAGTATAAGCTCCCCCTCAATCATTGCAACCAAAACTTTTAAGAGCCAAACTCATAATCTCAGAATAACTCCCCCTTACACATTGTATCCATTTCTCCCCCTTTTTGTCATCATAAGAGTAAAATCAACTGCTATAATCCAGCAACAATAACAGAGAATTCAATATTCCAAGAAAAAAATAGAGAAATGACAGCAATCACAGCAAATCATCATGAGATCAGCATTATTCTTTTATCTCTCTTTTTGACATCATATAGATTCAGTAGTATTCAAAGATATCAGCGAAAACTCAGATAAAAGTATCAAAAGAAAAAATATTCTGAACAAGAATCACTGCAATGATTAGACAAAACCTCCTACTTGTTAAAATTAGCATCATGTCTAACTATCCACATGCATTTCATGCCTTTTTTTATATTCTTTCTCACATAGCAATCACTTTTCTTGTGACCTTTTTGACAACAGAAATTACACATAATCAGGGAATTATTCATATGAACAGGTTTAATAAATCTTACTTGTCTTCTCCTATGGAAAGCAAACTCATTTGCAGCAGAATTTATCTTAAAATGAGGTTTTGATTTATTACTTTGAAAACAGTCCTGTTTTTTATGTTGAAACAACTCATTTAAATCATCCATTCTTCTTTTCAAATCATCTTGTCCCCTTTTGAATATTTCACAAAAACTTGTTTTTCTATCAAGATCCAAGTGTAAAGCAGTCTCACTTTTTTTGAAGTAATCATTTTCAGCTTTCAACTTTTTGTTTTGTTGAAAAAGATTTGCATTATCTCGAAGCAAAAAACTAATTTTCTGTTTTAATTCCTTGTTTCTAACATAAGATTCTTTCAAACTATCATGCAATTTTATAATGAAAGATTCAATATCATCATCATCTTCATCATCACTTTCAAATTGAGAGCTAGAAGATGTTACCTCATCATCTCCAATGGCCATGAAAGCCAATTGAGCAGATTGATCTTCCTCTTCAATTTCATCATCGGAATTGCATTCATTCCATGTGAATTAAAATTTGTTTATTCTTGGTTTTCTTCCTTCTTTCTTCTTCATCACTGGACAGTCACTTGCATAGTGTCCAGGTTGGCCGCATTCAAAGCACTGATCAGTTTGCTTTTTGTTGAACTCTAGCTTCCCTTTGTTTCTCGAGTTGTTGAACTGATTTGGGAATGAATTGCTAGGTCCACCATTTCTGAATCTCCTCTTGTTGAGTATTCGTTTGAAACTTTTTGTGATGAGAGCGATATCATTGTCATCACCTTCCACATCTTCTTCATCTAGGGAGGCAGAATCATCTTCATCTTGTGAGGCTTTTAGAGCAATATTCTTTCGCACTTTTGCATCCTCTTCCTCTTGCACCTTAGTCTTAAGTTTCAACTCATAAGAGGTAAGAGAATTAATAAGAGATTCAATAGGCATAGTATTCAAATCTCTAGCCTCCTCAATAGCAGTCACTTTATTTTCCCAATCATTGGACAAGGCATTCAGGATTTTTCTATTTTTCTCACCAAGAGAATATTCTTTTTCCAGCACCTCTAAATCTTTAATGAGATCATTGAATCTACAATACATTTGATCAACATTTTCATGAGATTCCATCTTGAAAGATTCATACTTTGTAACTAGAATGGACTTCTTTTGTTCTCTAACATTTTCACTACCTTCATGAATTTCTTTCAGTTTGTCCCAAATTTCTTTAGCTGACTTGCAACCCTTGACTCTAATAGATTCATTTGAGTCTAATGCACAATATAACACATTCATGGCTTTTGCATTTAAGGTGAGATGAGCTCTATCCACAGCAGTCAGTTCACTTCTTGTTTTCGGTCTAGATGCATGAGTATTTTCATCTATAAGAGAGGCATCATATGGACCTTCACTAATAATAAACCACAATTCGATATCAATAGATTGCAAAAAGATAATCATTCTTTCTTTCCAACTCATATAATTTGACCCATTAAACACAGGTGGTCTAATAACAGAATGTCCTTCAAAAAACATAGCATTATTGGTTGTCATCTTTACTCCAAAGCCGATTGAGCTTAATCTCTAGGAGACCAAGCTCTGATACCAATTGTAAGGCCCAAAACAACCAATGCAAAGATCATAAACGAAACAATAAGTAAATAAAAAGGAAAGGATTGCAAACCAATTAACTACCCAACTCCTCTTGAGCTTGTAGATTAATTGAAACAAGCTACTTCAAGTTGATGAATTACAATCACTCTTGTGTACAAAGGAAGGTTCACCTCCTCCTTGCCCCAAGCAGCACTCGGTCAAGCCAGGACGTTTTACTATCCCTCAAGACAACCCTCACAGAGCTACACTCATGAAAGATTTACTCACAAGTGAAAAGCTTACAATGAACCTCACACCACTAAGACTACAAATATTCTTTTTTAGAGTATTTTCTCACTAAAATCTCTCTAGATCTTTTGTATCTTCAGTGTGCCAAAATTGTTTTAAGTGTCTGACCAACCACTATTTATATAGGACCAAGAAAGTGGCTCATTAATGCTTCCAACGGATAGAAAGTAGCTGAACAGTCAACTAGCCGTTGGCAGTGTCGGACGTCCGATAGCTCCGTTTTATGCGTCCGACAGCAGGCAGAGAGTTTAAGACTTTTTCTTCAATTCTTTAGGACGTCCGATAGGCTAGTTTTCTGCGTCCGAAGATACTCAATGGTTGTCGGACGTCCGATGCAGTCTTTTTGAGCGTCCGACAGTTTCAGCATACTTTGTCTTCTTCCAATTGCACTTGTTCATGAAATCAAATAATTTCATAACTGAAAATATATCTTAAAGAAATATTAGTATCATCCATTTGTTTTGTAAACATCAAAAGATAGGGATCAAGATCAACAATCTCCCCCTTTTTGATGATGACAAAACAATGGATGGAAAGAAACAAAAATAAGTATAAGCTCCCCCTCAATCATTGCAACCAAAACTTTTAAGAGCCAAACTCATAATCTCAGAATAACTCCCCCTTACACATTGCATTTTGATGATGACAAAACAATGGATGGAAAGAAACAAAAATAAGTATAAGCTCCCCCTCAATCATTGCAACCAAAACTTTTAAGAGCCAAACTCATAATCTCAGAATAACTCCCCCTTACACATTGTATCCATTTCTCCCCCTTTTTGTCATCATAAGAGTAAAATCAACTGCTATAATCCAGCAACAATAACAGAGAATTCAATATTCCAAGAAAAAAATAGAGAAATGACAGCAATCACAGCAAATCATCATGAGATCAGCATTATTCTTTTATCTCTCTTTTTGACATCATATAGATTCAGTAGTATTCAAAGATATCAGCGAAAACTCAGATCAAAGTATCAAAAGAAAAAATATTCTGAACAAGAATCACTGCAATGATTAGACAAAACCTCCTACTTGTTAAAATTAGCATCATGTCTAACTATCCACATGCATTTCATGCCTTTTTTTATATTCTTTCTCACATAGCAATCACTTTTCTTGTGACCTTTTTGACAACAGAAATTACACATAATCAGGGAATTATTCATATGAACAGGTTTAATAAATCTTACTTGTCTTCTCCTATGGAAAGCAAACTCATTTGCAGCAGAATTTATCTTAAAATGAGGTTTTGATTTATTACTTTGAAAACAGTCCTGTTTTTTATGTTGAAGCAACTCATTTAAATCATCCATTCTTCTTTTCAAATCATCTTGTCCCCTTTTGAACATTTCACAAAAACTTGTTTTTCTATCAAGATCCAAGTGTAAAGCAGTCTCACTTTTTTTGAAGTAATCATTTTCAGCTTTCAACTTTTTGTTTTGTTGAAAAAGATTTGCATTATCTCGAAGCAAAAAACTAATTTTCTGTTTTAATTCCTTGTTTCTAACATAAGATTCTTTCAAACTATCATGCAATTTTATAATGAAAGATTCAAGATCATCATCATCTTCATCATCACTTTCAAATTGAGAGCTAGAAGATGTTACCTCATCATCTCCAATGGCCATGAAAGCCAATTGAGCAGATTGATCTTCCTCTTCAATTTCATCATCGGAATTGCATTCATTCCATGTGAATTGAAATTTGTTTATTCTTGGTTTTCTTCCTTCTTTCTTCTTCATCACTGGACAGTCACTTGCATAGTGTCCAGGTTGGCCGCATTCAAAGCACTGATCAGTTTACTTTTTGTTGAACTCTAGCTTCCCTTTGTTTCTCGAGTTGTTGAACTGATTTGGGAATGAATTGCTAGGTCCACCATTTCTGAATCTCCTCTTGTTGAGTATTCGTTTGAAACTTTTTGTGATGAGAGCGATATCATTGTCATCACCTTCCACATCTTCTTCATCTAGGGAGGCAGAATCATCTTCATCTTGTGAGGCTTTTAGAGCAATATTCTTTCGCACTTTTGCATCCTCTTTCTCTTGCACCTTAGTCTTAAGTTTCAGCTCATAAGAGGTAAGAGAATTAATAAGAGATTCAATAGGCATAGTATTCAAATCTCTAGCCTCCTCAATAGCAGTCACTTTATTTTCCCAATCATTGGACAAGGCATTCAGGATTTTTCTATTTTTCTCACCAAGAGAATATTCTTTTTCCAGCACCTCTAAATCTTTAATGAGATCATTGAATCTACAATACATTTGATCAACATTTTCATGAGATTCCATCTTGAAAGATTCATACTTTGTAACTAGAATGGACTTCTTTTGTTCTCTAACATTTTCACTACCTTCATGAATTTCTTTCAGTTTGTCCCAAATTTCTTTAGCTGACTTGCAACCCTTGACTCTAATAGATTCATTTGAGTCTAATGCACAATATAACACATTCATGGCTTTTGCATTTAAGGTGAGATGAGCTCTATCCACAGCAGTCAGTTCACTTCTTGTTTTCGGTCTAGATGCATGAGTATTTTCATCTATAAGAGAGGCATCATATGGACCTTCACTAATAACAAACCACAATTCGATATCAATAGATTGCAAAAAGATAATCATTCTTTCTTTCCAACTCATATAATTTGACCCATTAAACACAGGTGGTCTAATAACAGAATGTCCTTCAAAAAACATAGCATTATTGGTTGTCATCTTTACTCCAACATTTTCAATCTGCCTTTGTTCACCGGAGGACTCTTTCCGACACCGATTCCAGTGCGAGGTGTGCTTACTTTCATCTGTGTATGCAATTTTCTGCAAAAGAGAGAAAAAAGAAAGAAATTGCCACCATCATTTGATCTGTTTTCCTTTGAGAATCGTGTAAACATGAGTCTTTCAAGGCCTTTATCAACTTTTGCTGCTGCAGTCGATTGAGTTGGATTTTTCACCCTAAGGCCTTTCCGATTTACAAACTGATCAGGTATATGCTTTGCCATATTGTGAAGTCTGCGTAACTGACTTTGTTGAACCTTAACCCTTTTCAAGAGATGACTGAACCCAAGTGTGCTTTGAATAAACCACGGGGATTGTTATTCACCAAAATTCAATTGACCCAAAAATGATGCATGCAAAGTAGCTTCACATGTCATGCATGAATGAAAAAGAATGCAAAACACGACCAATTGTGCTTAATCCTACAAAATGCCATGAATACAAGCAATTGAGGAAAAATGAGTTTCATCAGAATGTATTTGCAAAAGAATATTTTACAAAAAATGACACCGCTTTGGCCAAAAGATGTCATGTTCAAATCTCTGGATATCTTTATTCTGGAATCCAACATTGGTAGAAGGATGACAAAAAATGAGGAGAAATCCAAATGAACCAGATCACCAGCCGTTCCTCCTCGTGCTTGCTCGCTGCAAAATCCTACCTTGGTGCCCTTTCGGGTTTTCACCAAGGTTGCCCCACTCTTTTCTGTTTTTTTTTTTTTTTCTTTTTTTCTTTTGAGGTGTCCTTTCGGATTTTCACCTAAGGAAGCAATGGAAGAGCTCAACCATAATCGTCTCAGGAGTATGAGTTAAAGATTTCTGACATCAGTAAAATGCACTTCCCTTGTAAGATTAAGCGAAGGCATTATGGACATCACTTGTCAGTTGATTAGCGAACTTTCCAATAGAAATACAGCAAGTGACGAAAGCCAGGACTTTGGGCTTTTGTAATGGGGTCAGGTGGGGTGTTTTCAAGAAAAGTTGAGGCTTGAAATCAATTTGTGCTTATGAGAGGTGAACTAACCTGAGATTGCATTATTTTGAAATTATCTCCAATTTCTGAACAAAATCGAGGAAGTTTGCCCCAGTTTGATTGGATTTTTCTTTCTTTGCATTTTCATTGCATATTTCTCACTTTTGCATTTTTCGTCAAAACTAAATTTGCCCCAGTGTGGGATTCCTTCTTTTCCATTTTTTTTTTTTTTCAAAAATAAATTTGCCCCAGTGTAGGGCTTTCCCTTTCTGATCATCTCTTTTCAAAATGAATTTGCCCCAGTGTGGGGTTTGCAATCCTCAGGGGCTGCCAAACGAAAAAAAATTATTGTTCTGATAGCTCAAAAGGGACGGCTAGGGATGAAATGTTTTGATTGGAAAGGAAAATGGCCTGACTTTTGTTTCGCCCCTTGCATGATTTCCAAAAGAAATTTGCATAATCAAAAATAAAACTTCTTACACATGTCTGAGTTGATAGGTTGAGAGACTGTTTGTCCGTCCATCTCTTCAAGGATAAGTGCTCCACTCGGTAGCACCTTTTTGAATGACAAATGGCCTTACCAGTTTAGGCCAAATTCGTCTTTGATTTCATCTTGCATTGGCAAATCTCGCTTTAACTCTTTGTCCTTCTTCTCTAAAGGACCGGTGGCGGACCTTTTTGTTATGAACACAGGCCATACGACATTCAACTACTTTTCATCCATCAAAATCAATCGTCAGTGACGCTGCTTTAACCAATCAGCTTAGAACTTGGCAGAGGAGGGATTTCTTGATGAAAGGCTTTCTTAACGAAAGGATTTTCAATGAAGAGCTTTCTTAATGAAGGGATTTTTCAATGAAGGATTTTTAATGAAGGGATTTTTGGCCTTCTCAAAGAAGCGATTTTTCAACGAAAGGATTTTTGGCCTTCTCAAAGAAGGGATTTTTCAACGAAGGGATTTCTGACCTTCTCAAAGAAGGGATTTTTCAATGAAGGGATTTCTTAATGAAGGGACTTTTGGATGAATGGTATTATTGGAATCCAGAACAGTGATATTCAAAGGGTCAAATAATTTCATCTTTGGCCATTTAAAAGAATTAAAATTCAGGACAATAATCAAATAAACAAATTGTACATTTAATGGAAAAACTAATCAAAGCGGAAACAAGACAAAAACTTAATTGCGAAAGATGTTTTCATGAAGCTATTCACATATGCAAGAAATGGTTTTTGTGAGCTTTAGTAAATAACAACCCCTAGATTTACCGAAATTCCCTTCGAAAGGGAAGATACTCGGCCATCCAAATTGTGCAAAGCTCCTTCAGGATTTTCAAATTTCGTCGTTGGAGGTGGATGCCTCGAAGGTGTCCTGGTGTTCAGGAAAAGGATTTGTACTTATGATCGGCCCTTGTTCACCTCTTTTCCTTAGCACTATTTCTCCTGCCTCGATCATGTCTTGGACTTTGTGCTTAAGTGCCCTGCAATCGGCGGTTGAGTGGCCAGGTACTCCCGAATGATAGGCACAAATAGCATGTGGATTGTACCCAGCAGGCATGCCATGAAGGTAAGTTGGAGGGGGAATCACGCCTATTTTGTTGGCAACCTTCAATTGCTCATACAATTGGTCCAAAGGCCTGCCTAGGTTGGTGAAGGTTCGGGTACGGCTTTGATTGTAGGTTTCAGTGGGTCGGGGATAGTTGTAGGTGGGTTTATTTGGTGGGGAAAATCTTTGGTGGTAAGGAGGCCGAGGACGAGCTTGTTGAAAGCTTGGTTGAGATATTTGGAAAGGGGTTGTAGGCGGGTTGGCATAATTTGGGCGAGGTCGAGGATGGGTGATATTGGTGTGGTAAACAGGATGAGGATTTGAGTAGTAGGGGTAAGGGTTTGAGTAGGTAGGGTATTGTTGAGGTCTGGGTCTTGGGACAGGGTTTTGACTCCAGGTGAAGGTAGTTTCCCCCTCTTGCTTTTTGAATTGTTGCTTCTTCCCATTACCTCCTTGGCTTTGCAAAGCTTCCACTTGAGTTTTTAGGGCAGACACATTAACAATTTTTCCAGTCTTCACGAAATCATCAAATTCCTCAAGCTTATTAACAATTGCGGCAAATGAGCATCCAGTCATGCGAAAAATTTCTTCAAAGTACGGCGGATCATGTGCCTTAATGAAAGTACGTATGATTTCGTCTTCCGTCATTGGTGGCTCGACTTTTGCAGCTATTTTCCTCCACCTCTTGGCATAAGTCTTGTGATCTTCAGATGGCTTCCTCTTTGTCCCTTCCAACGTGGTTCGTGTTGAAGCCAGCTCGCAATTATACTCGTACTGCTTTACAAACGCATTGGACAGGTCCAGCCAGGTCTTTGCTTCTTCAGGTTTCAGCTTGGAATACCAGTCGAGTGCATCCCCCTCCAGACTTTCTGGGAATAGCCTCAAAGGCAGATTTTCATCATCTGTTGGCCTACCCAACTTATTGGCGAACAATCGGAGGTGTGTCTTGGGATTGCCCGTTCCATCATACTTGTTAAACTTAGGAGTTTTGAACCCCTCAGGCAATTGTACATTCGGGAAAAGGCAAAGCTCATCGTAATTCAGGACTCCTTGCTTGTTCAGCCCCTGACTCTTCTTTATAAATTCATCAAAACGATCAAGGCGCTTAAGCAACTTCATATCAACGGGAGCGGAAGATTCCCCCATTTCTGGCTTGGTTTGAAAAGTATGGTCCGGCAGGAATGGCTCAGCAGCAGGGTAATAAAAGGTATGTGGCTCAGGTGGTATATTTGAAGTGATTTGGGGTTGTGGACCTCGCATGTGAGTAAGAAAAGATGAAGGATGAGGAGGGTAAGTGTATGGCAAATTTGTGGTGGGATAGGTGAAAGTTTCTTCGGGTGCAATAGGGAATGATGAAGTAACAGTGGCGTGGGCCGAAGGTAGGACAAATGTCTCTTGCTCAGGCTGTCTGGCGGGTACAGGTTCAGGTTGAACTCCGCTGCTAATTAGCTCATCATCCAACTTCCTTTGAGCGGCCATCTCAGACGCCATCTCTCCGAACTTGGTAAGCATCTCAGTCAACTGAATCCCCAAACTTGCAGTCTCGGGTTGAGCGGTAGTAGCAGACCTATCTGACTGTTCTGATTGTGAACTCATGTTTACACGACTCTTCTAGGCTTGATTACGAGATCGTGGTATGATGGGGTTTCGACGAAAAGCTAAGTTTAAATATTACCTGAAAATTTTTGAAAAATTGCCTTTAGATTCAACCCTCACTTAGTTATTCCAAAAAAAAATAAAGAAAAGGAAAAGAAAAAAAACAAGAGTTAGCAAATATCCAGAAAATTCGGATGCATGTCCTATGGGGGAACCCTTTTGTGCCAAGGGTAGGCCTAGCATGAAAATGCAATCCTCCAGAGCAGGCACTATACCATACCTGATGGATCCAATCAGCTTATGGAGTGAAAAATAATTTGAAAAATTTGGCCGCATTGGAATGAGAAGAGACGTTTGTCAAAATGAGGCCCTCATCCGAAGGGATTGATCACTTTTGATCGATACAAGAACTTGCAAAAACGCACGGGTTCGACCTTGACGAACTTCCGATCGAAGAGATTGGAATTCGTTGACAAAATTTCTTCAGTAAAGCGCGGGTCAAAACCCCAACTGATCAAATGGCTGGATGCAATGGATGGTTTTTCTCAAAATCGACTAGGTTTTCCATTTTGAAATTCGACATTGAAATCCTAATTGGTCAAATGAAATTGACAATTTATTAAAAATCGACCGGATTACCCAAAAAAGGGAAACAGGTCAAATGAATTGAATGAAATTTAATTTATCCAAAATTAATCAGATCACCCTAAAAAGGGTAAATTGATCAAATAGATTGAACGAAACTTGATTTATTCAAAATCGGCTCGGTTGCCCTAAAAATGGGTAAATTGGCAAAATGAATGAAATTGAATTAGTGATTTATTCAAAAATTGGTCGAATGACCCTAAAAAGGGTAAATTTGTCAAATGAATTGACGATTTATTCAAATCGACCGGATGACCCTAAAAAGGGTAAATTGGTCAAATGAATTGATTTATTCAAAAATTGACCGGATGACCCTAAAAAGGGTAAATTGGTCAAATGAATTGGATGAAATGAATTTATTCAAAAATGATTAAATTGAACTAAAATTGAATGAATTGACAAAAATGGATTGGATAAAATGGATGATTTGTTCAAAAATCGATTGAGTTCTCTACCCATTGGGTAGTTTCAAAAAAATTACAATGCCTTAGTCTATGAGCCTTCTAAAATCAAGATTTGGCCTCTATATTTATCGTCTCATCAATGGGGAATCATTTGTGAATTTTCTTCAAATTAATGTCCTTTTACGCAAGGAAATTTTACCAATTAGGTTTAAAAATGGCCAAAAAGTGATTTTTAGACGCTTATATGCAAAAAAAAATGCTGCCGTCTTTGAAAAGATCGGATCCTACCTTACCTCGTGCACTACCCCTTTGGATGGTACAGGAAATGTAAACGTGCAAATCTCATTGGATTATGTATCCGAGACACAGGGCGGTTTATACCTAGCACGGGATCCCCTAAATGGCATTCCCTTCTAAGGTGGATGCATGATGCCATTTTAAAGCAATAAAACATGTGATTTAAAGAAAACGTGCCCTAAGGAGCCCTTTATCTGCCAGGGTAGGCCTAGAATGATATGCAATTATTAATCTATGAATGCAATATACCAAAATCTTTAAACGTGCAATAACCTATCTACGAGGGTAGGTTCTAAAAGAAGGTCATGCCAGACCTCTTATTTGATAGGGTTTGTGAATGCAATGGGGACATAAAACCAAGAAAAGTTAGTTCAGCCAAATAAATACACATAACACATTGTAGCAACGAAATCAATACAAAGAAATAAAGCAATAAAAGGGAGAAAGGGGTTGGACCCCTCCCCTCGTGAATAGTGTCCCTAGCTCAGGATAAGGCCGACTCTACCCTAGGCAAGCTACAATGGATGCATGAGGTTAGGGTTCACTAATGCATCTAGACTCGATAAGTCATAGGTCCCCGAGCCTTCAGACTTGTGGCCAAAGGTCATCACTCCCAAGGCCCTTTGTCGGTGGCTCGAGCGATTCCCCAAACACCGCTACGCACACGTCGTGTTACGGCTGCATGTTTGAGTGAATCTATAAAAATCCTCAACCTTCGACTAGAAACTAAAGGCTATTAACCCAAAGTTTAAAGCGGAAGATCGAGTGACCCATTGGATCGTGCTACGCACACGTCGTGCCACGATCACACGTCCAAGTGGGTCTCCTAATCCTACTAGGGTGGAGTGGCGTGACAAGCCACTAAAAAGAAAATAAAGAGGGATGAATAATAAAGCGTATGCGCGTATGATAGTGCACGTTTTGGAGGGGAGGGATCGAGAACCCACGCGAGGCTCTAAGGTAGAATCCCCTCCCAAATGCAATGCAAAGCGCGGAATCACATACAAACATCCATTCATCAAAACAATCGTAGGCAAACGTGTGAGGAAGTGAGTTGATACGCGAAATGCAAAAATCCTAGAAAAGGGAAAAATGCAACCCTAAACATCCAATGTGATAAATAAAAAGGTTTAAAAGAAGAAAAGAATTTGACTAAATCGATTGCTCGGACTGTCAAGTCCCCAGTGGAGTCGCCAACTGTCGCGCCCCATTTTTTGATAAAATAAATAAATGGTTTGAGAAAGATGTTTTTGATTTAATTTTGATTGGAAAATGATTTTTGTGAGTTGAAAAGACATGGGTCTCAATGGGACTTGGAAAGCGACGATTTGACCCAAAATTATAGTTTAAAAAGGGTTTTTGAAATAAAAAATCGGAGTCGCCACTTGGTAATGAGTTAAGGTGTACCAAGTCACCTAAAAATGAATTTTTAAAGAAAAATAGGAAAAAATATTAAGAAACCCCTTTTAAACAACTCCTAGTCCACGTAAACCAACGAAAAAGGTTCGGGAGTCACATTTGACGAAGGGGAAGGCAAGGATAAAAATCCAAGGCACCCCTTCGACCTAGCCAAGGCTAGTTGCGTGATTTAATCAAATATTTTCTTGTTTTAACCAAAGAATTTATTACATTTTGGATGTACTATATGAATGCAAACCCTAGACCTAGGGGTATTGGGGGAAATTTCTCTTCAAAGGTTGAATGGTGCCAATCACATTAATTGTGAAGCCCAATAATGACCCTTTGGAGAGGTCACGAATAATGCGAGTGGGATGCAAATGAATGAAATGCATGTATGCAATGTGAGGACATGAGTTTGAAAAAGTAATAAAAAACAATAAATATGTAAATGAAAATGTGCACGTGAGTGGGCAAGGTACGGTATGTGAAATGATAATATGAAGTGCATGTGTGCAAGTGATGATAAAAGTGTTCGTGTGCAAGTGAAGATATAAAGGTGCACGTGTGCCAAATGGTGTCCGTGTGTAAGTGAAAGGAAAAGTGAAAGTGTGATGATAGAGTGGATTCGGAATGCATGAGCCTAAGGAATTCATGCATATTGGGTACGGGGAGACCTAAATCGTGACTCAATTTGCCCTTTTATAGAGGGAATACAAGCGTGCTAAGGCTTAGAAAAAGCCACACTCGTCTATATCCCATATTTAAGGGGACCCTCAAGCAGATGAACCCTATAACTAGCATGAAATGCAAAAATCCTAAAATGGAGGGAAAAGGGGTTCGAGGGGCATGCAAAATGATAAAACTAAAAAAATGCATGACATGTAATGAACATGCAAGCATGTACTAACGAGGGGAAGTCCCTAAGGGTCTAGCGTTGGACTAGCCCATTCTATGAATTCCGACTAGCGTTGGACTAGTGGAAACGTACATTCGTCCATCACATTCATTCATGGCCATGGAAAGCGAGTAGACATGCCAAATACTTATAAACACATAGCACATAACACTTAGCATGCTCAACTAGATGCAAGAACCTAATTAAAGCAAGTAACACATAACACATAGGCAATTAAAGCCCTAACTATTACATTTGCTAGCTAGGCACACGTCTTCGATAGGTCTTCATTGAATGCTCCTCCAAGCCCTATCTATTACAAGCCAAGAGGTGTACACATACCCCATAAAGAAGAACTTAAATAAAAGTAAAAGTAAATGAAATAAATGCAAGGAATTAAGAAAGCAAAGTAGACATGCATATTCACGTAACACGTAGGAGCACGTAAGAGAAACAAACAAAGATAAGAGAAATTATACCTTCCCCTAATGGTAAGCAAGTGAAGGAAAATGGCTTCAAAACAATAAAGGGGTCAAGGCATCAATTTAAAAGTAAAGTATAAGCAAAAACACCAAAACCCACCTAATTGCAACTTGAAAGAGCTCAAAAAATGCTTAAAGACCAAGAAAACGGAATAACCCGTTCAATTTCCAAGTATAGCATCTACTAAAGACCCAAAACAAGCATTACTCAAACATTCCAGTCCAAATAGATCGTTTAAGCACTTCAAAGATTCCAAAAAAATAAAGAAAGAGCCAAGCAATGATTGAGGTTGCAATGATTTTAGGACTTAATTGCAAGATACTAAAACATGCTTGGGCTTTTGTGGCACACAGAGAAATTTAGAGGGATCAAATTGATTAAATGTTCCAATTACTTAGGCCTTAGTAGAACAAAAAGGAACTTGGGGGGTCAAAATGCAATTTCTAAAGTTATTTTCATGCAAAAATCATGCAATCACGTAGAAAAATTCTGCACTCAAATTGCAGCAAACCATGAAGCCTTCGGCAATCCAAAAAATGCAGCAGTAGCTTCCATTTCACACGCAAGTTTCATTTCACACCTTCAACAAACAAAACTTTGAACCAACTCCAATCAAAACATAACCAAACACCTCATGGCAAAGCAAAACTTAGAATTTTTCCATGCAAGTTAGCTAGAAACAAAACCTCTGCAACTAAAACAGAAAATTTTCTATTCGTCCACAACCATTCTCATGCAGTTTCCTTATGCCATTTAAACACATTCATGCAAGCCAAACAAGAAAAAACATGATTGAATTGTTATCTAGACAAAATGTTAGAGCTCAGAGCCAAAAGAAAGAATCAAACGAAAGAATAAAGTTCTGCAAAATTGGTTTCGGCAGGCTGCTGTACATTCATCCAAAAATTTTCCCGCAACTTTAAGCTTTCAAATGCAGGTTTCATATAAGACTTCAAACAAAAGCCAGCAAAGACCATCACTCAATCACCATTTAACAACTAAACACTTTGGTTAACATATCACAGCCGAACATGCAACAAAAGAAGCAAAAACGCCCCCCAAAAGTTCATGCAACTCAGCCCAAGCTGTGCTGCGTTTTTAATTTTAAAAAAAAACAAAAACTCACTTTTCGTGTTTTCTGATGTAGTCCAAATGCAAGGAACAACCTTGGTGCAGATCTGCCGAAGGCAATGGGGGGCTGGAATGACGATGATGGAAGCTCAACTTCAATGGCTACTGCAACTTTTCCTTCCTTGCTGCCGATCTCGTTTACTCTCTCCCGAAATCTCTCTTTTTCTTCCGTCAAAACCCTCTCAAACCCCTGTGACCAAACTCAGAATTTTTCTCCTCAGAAACCTCGTAGCCTTCCCCGTAACCTTTGTCTTTCCTCAGCCTGTTTTCCTCATATCTTTAGCTCACCAACTCTCTCCGCCTTTTTCTCTCTTTTCCTTTCTCTTGCCGTTCACTCCCTCTAAAGCCCCTAGATTTTCAGCCGTTCCTTTCTTTCTCTCAAAACCCCCCTCTAGTCTTCTGATTTTTCCCTGTTCTTTCTTTTTCCTTGCCGCTCTCTGAAGCCCAGTCCGCCGCCCCTAGTCTGTACTCTATTTTTTTATTTTCTTGCTTGGTCGCCTAGCTTTTCTTCTTTCCTCCCTCAGCTTCATTAGTTTTTTCTGCGTTCCTCTAGCCGCTCCCCCTCTTACTTGGTCGATGATCCCAAGGTAATGTGTTGTGGTGAGTTTAAGGTGTGGTGGTGTGGAGAGGAAATGGTGCACGGTTGAAGGAGGTTGAGTATTGAAGTTGGTATTGAATTTTGATTGGCTGCATTGTGCGGTGCTGAAGCTGCTGTCCCGGGAGTTGTTTGTGCAGAGCAGAAAGAAAGTAGCGTTTTTTTTTTTTTTTAATTAGTTAATTAAACAACAAAAATGATAATAATAAAACAATAATAATTAATGATGAAAACAACTTAATTAACATTAGATAAAAATAAATTAAAACAAAAAAACAAATTTCCATTTTTCATTTTCATTTTTTCCTTTTCTTTTGTTTTCGAAATAACCTAACCAAAAAAAATAAATAAAGTCAAAAGATTGAATTTTAAAAGAAATAAACATATTTTGTGAACAATTTTCTTCCCTTTCCTTTTTTTCTTTTTCCAAGACAAAAATTGAATTTTAAAACAACTAAAACATATTTTCTTTTTTTTTTTGAAATTCTACATTAAAAAGACTAAAAATAATTAAAAAAAATAAAACAAGTAAACGACTAAAGAAAATAAAAAGAATAACTAAGATAAACTAGCATGAACAAAAATAAATAAATCGTACCAAAATTTGGTGTCTACAAGTATCAAGCAATAACATGCAATGGTCTAAAGCCTCATTTTGAATATGCATACATTTTGCCTTTCTGTAATCCTTTCTCTACCCTCTACTGACCATAATTTTGTCCAGTCTTTCCTTAATCTCATCCTCATCCTCCCAGTTATTGCACCATGTCCACGGAAGACCCTCAAGACCTATGTCTATAAGCTCATTGACTCTAATGAAACTCCTGAATTTTCTGAAACTACTCTCAGGCCTCTTAATACCATCCTATTTCTCATCATTATTGACAATATCATTCATATCCCCAGCTATCACCCAGTTCTTTCCCTATAAAGCCTTCCTTTCTATAATAATGTTACATTGTCTCTCTCTGATTGCCTCTATGCTACTGGCATACACACAGATGAACCACCACTTAGACTTTCCACCAGTTCCTTCAATCTACAGTTCTATCGAAAACTCAGTAAAAAGCAATTTACTAACAGCTAATTCTTTCTTCCACATGATAGCCAGCCCTCCTGACCTACCAACAGGGTCCACTACAAACAGCTTATCATACCGCAGTTTCATCCTAGCTTTATTCATGAAACATTTCCTATTCTTAGTTTCTGACAAGCAGACCACCTCTGGGGAGTGGAGATTAACAATCTCCTTGAGTTGGGGAACTGTCAAGCGGCTCCCAGCATTGCGATAGATTTTGAGAAATATATATGATTTTGAGAAATTTAATTGGAACTCTTTATACGGCGAGAGATTTTCTAAGATATATAAAGCAAAAATGTAAGGTTACAGATACATAAAGATAATATATACAAAACCTTCTTCACATAGAAACTTAAATGGTGACAACATTCATTTTTTTAGAAGAGTCTGGACATTTGTCTGAAGGCTGGAGTCTTGCATGTATGTGCAATATAGCTAGCTTGTCACTGCATGCATGATCTGATAAAAGCAACATGCATAGTATCAACTAAGCGAAAAATGACTAAGATAGTTAAGATATATAGTCGAGATGAGAGACTATGGACCACAAAAGATTTAATTGTGTCTGTGTTTAATTTTATTATGAAGTATTTATCTGGAAAAATGAGTTCACAGAGTATTTAGACTATTAATCATCCACTCTTCCTAAATATTTTAGCCAACTACTTACCCTGCTATATACTCATCTAATGTGACGCCCCCACCTCCCCCTAGGGCGAATCCAGGGGTATCAGCGGAACGCCTGCCCAACTCTCGTTAGAACTCACGCACTCGTTCAAGCTTAATATAGAGACACCAAAACAACCATCGACTTAAATAAAAGTACTTCAAATAGACAAGCCATAACTTCAAAGTTAAAAGTTACGATTACAATCCACCTACCAATAATAATAAAATTACACTTAAAGAGCCGTTAAAAGTACATATAAAAGGTATACTAGCATCCACCAAGTCGCTAGTCTAGAACCACCAATCCACCTACAAAGTCTGTTAAGGAAAACAAACTTAATGGGATGAGTGAACGCTCAGTGAGGCCAACAAAAGAAACAGGCAAGCAAGTAACACCAATCAATCAAATAACATGCTTAAAAGCAACTTTAAACATGACATTTCATTTAAGTGCACAAGTAGGAATTTAATACACAAGAAGGATACAGGAGCTCTCAGGAGCTATTTCCACGTCTCGATCAATTGAGCCTTCGGGAGTTGACCCCCGTCAACCCGAGTAGTAACACGACCGTAGTATTCCACTTACTTCCTCCATCGAATATAACACCACTCGGATTCGAAACCAAACATGTAAGGGGTGGCGATACTATTCGAGTATGCCAAGCGAGATCTCAAAAGATCAAACTATTATTTCCCAAGGTTCACCAAACTTCTTGACCAAGCCCTTGTCGGCTCAAGTTACAAGGTTAGCCGATGGGTTGGGACATCCCCACACGTGTATTTGGTCGGCAAGACAACGCTCCAATCGATTTTGAGTCGATCATAGCACTGCGTCGGGGTGAGCGGTACCTCCTACCCAAATAGGGCGTGATACTTCTAGTCGCTCAGTGCTCACGACTTAAAACATATTCATGTATAAGTGTAAGTCATATATATTCATGTAACAAGTAACATGCAATCAAAAAGAGAGAGGACGAGGGCGATAAAGTACACTCTCGCCTCGGCAAATTCACGTATCATGTATAGCACTTGTACAAATAACATTTAAATCACATCAGCATTTAACATGCACTTGACACTCACTAATTTCAAAAGCAGGTGAGCAAGAAATTCCTTTAAAGTTCCTTGCCGGAATTCCTTTCGAATCCCTCTTGAGCACCTGAAGAAATATTAATCAACCATCACTCACGGATACCCTAGGTCATTGAGCATACAAAGAAGAAAGTTCATTTGCCTAGAACTAGGATAATGCATCAAAAAGGTTTATTTCATTGAAAATCGAGATTTACAAATGAAGATTTAAGGTCACAAGTTTGAGTCAAGTAAAAGGAGCTTTTCTTGCTAAATCATTGAAATAATACTCAAAGAGAACTCAAAAGTCGTTTTTGATTCATGTCGTGGTAAGTAAACCTCGATTCTAAAAGAAAGTACCATTTTCACTTTCGGCACGAAAATCGAGAAAAAGGATAAATGATTTTCATCTTCCAAAACTTCAAATCTCATGACCCAAAAGTTAAACTATAAAGAATGTTCACATTTTCAAACTAATGGAGTCCAAATTCGTCCAAAACTCCACTCATATTCAAAGTAAATGTCAAGGTTAAGGTTCCAAGGTTCAAGTATAAAACTAGTGCAATTCACCAAGAATTACTCTAGTCAAAACATTTCCTTTTTAGAATTCAAACTCATGGAAATCGAGATCATAAGAATAGGGGTTGAAATGCCTAATTCAAGTATGAAGAGAGGTGCTATAAATCAAGGAAGTTATATGACCAAGAAAATGCATTAAGAGAGGTTTAACCTTCGGAAACCAAGATTTGAAATGAAAGTTTAAAGTTCCAAAGGAACCGTGTATTCAACCACGAAATTACACCTAAACAGTCTAACAATCGTAAAGGAAGGTGGAAAGTTCTTAAAAGGAATATTTGTTGGAAAACAGAAAATTTCCAGGTTAGAGCGGCACTATTTGGAAAAATCGTATCTCGAGTTTCGTAAGTCAAAAAATTGAAAACTTTATACCGTTGAAAACTAGACTTAAAGCACTAAAACTTTCTAGAACATACTTTTCTCAGAATCTAATTCGACATCATTCAAATTTTAGTTCAAAATCACTGTTCTAGATAGGACAGAGCAAAACAGGCTTGCAAATTCAGTGAAGTTTGGAAATTCGGCAAAATTCGTAGAAATGGAATCAGCTCTTGAAATTTATACCACAATTAAAACTCCAAACCTATTTTCAAATGCAATACATAGTACTCCTACACCAAGATACCACAGTTCTAAGGAAACTGAATTTTGGACCTGTTTACGAAAATTCCAGTTCTGACGTACAAGACAGAGTTTGAAAATCTGATCATATCCAGAGTTACACAGCTCAAAATTTAGTTTGGTTTACGGCATTGAAAACTAGATTCAAAAGGCTACAATTCGCTAGAAGGAACTGTCTTAAAATTCGTTTTACAAGATTGGCAAAATTGAGCTACAAATTGCAGTTAAGACTGTTTCTCGGATGAATTCAGTGAAGAATTTCAGTCATTTTGCCGGTTCACTACGGCTCATAGGAAACGAGTTAGGAGATGTATTTTATACCAACGGAAAGCTCTCAGAGTCTAGTTTCGGATGCCACAAACAGTACTCGATTTCAACTCCTAGACAGAAAGTTATGACCAAAAATGTGAACACTGATTGGAGTCTCCTGACAAGAAAAATTCCAGATTTCTTCCTCACTTTCACTCCATTTAAACACAACCAAATGGAAAGCTTTTTGGAAGATATTTCCTACACATAACCACCAATGTGTATCAAGTATTATTGCACCAAAATAACATCAAAAATTCGAAATTAACATGAAGGTTTCAACAAGACAAAAATCGGACAGCATGCACTTTCATTCCTCTAGCTTTCTGTCCAACTTTTCCAACTCCAACTACACCATATTTCATCAAAGCAAGTAACAAAAAAGCAAATAAACACACAAAATTCTCAAGGCTTCTACCTATCAAGCCACCTCAAGTCCACTACCTAATACCAAGATTCTTGTGAACCCATCAACAACCCAACAACTAAACTAACTAAACTAACTTACTACTAAGATTTGAGAGGAAAAGTTGAAGGTTTCTTGGATGATTACCTTGCTGCCAAAATGAAGACTAAACACTAGGATTTGAGCTCTTAAATCACAAAGTTTCTTCCTTGATCAAGTCACCTTCCAAGCTTGTATGAAGACCCAAGACAAGAAGCAAATTTGGAGAGTTTTTGTGGAGCAAAAATGGAAGACAAAATCTGAAATTTTTGAGGGGAAATGGGTAGGGGAAAGTCGGCCAAGCAAGAGGAAGAAGAAAGAGGTTTTGGTTGGTAGGTGGGTGATGTGATAGTGTGTAAGAAGGATGGACATAAAGGTGGTCTTAGTGCTCAAAAGTCAACAACCGATTAGTGTGCAATTAGTGCTTCTAATTGAGCTTAACTTACTCCTTCACATCTAATCTCTCAAGTAACTTTTCTTAGTCTACTATTAATCATCCTTAGTTCTCTAAGATTATTGCGCTCTCGGACCGAATTTACCTTGAACAATGTGCATTCACTATTTCTCGCTAAACAAGCAGCAGAAAAATTAAATTCGCTAACGAAACGTTTTAAAAATATAAATGAAACATTGTTCCATGTAAATGGATTTAAAATGTATGAAATAAATTATTCGGAGTAAACGGATAAATAGATAATTAAATAAGCCAGTAAAATAAAATAAAAGTAAATAAAATAAAAATTCGGATCCTCACATCCTTCCCCCACTAAAAGAATTTCGTCATCGAAATTCATACATTGATTTAGGTACAATTTTGAGTATTTCTTTCGAATCTCCTCTTCTACTTCCCAAGTTGCTTCCTCCATTCCATGATTTCTCCATAAAACCTTCACTACAGGAATTTGCTTGCGTCCTAACTCTTTCACTTTTCGATCTAAAATCTCTACCGACCTTCCCTCAGGTGACAAATTTTCATCAATCTCTACTTCTTCTAGTCGTAACACATGAGACGGGTCAGGATGATATTTCTTAAGTATGGAGACATGGAAGATATTATGAATTTTGGACAAGTTCAAAGACAAGTCCAACTTGTAAGCTACGCTTCCTACACGTTGAATAACCTTATAGGGTCTCCTTTTTGAACTTCTTTGATTCTTTCTAACAAGGTGGATCTCACAGTAATATTCTCAAATTTATCTTTTTAGCTCAAATCAAATGCTAGCCTGTCGGCAAATCGGAGAATCAAAATAAGTAACTATTCACAATGAAAAACTTTGGCCATATTATTCTTCCGTTCTTTTGCTTACAGGTTACCCCAGAGTATAAATCTTAACTAATCTCTGCTTAATATGCACGACCTCTTGAGTCTCCACAAGGATTACTATCATCACTTATACACATAACAAGATACGGAATCATATTCCTCAATATAAAAGTTTCACACCCTAACTCACTCTCCAATACTCACTTACAAAGTTGCTCAAGAAGAATCCCTAACCTCTTACTCTCACTAGTGCCTTATTATCCTCTCAAATCAATTTTCTACTGTTCCAGGATCAAATTCTCCTTGAAAAATAGGTGGGGCGAACTTCAAGAATCGCTCTAAAACTCTATTCTCACCCCTCTCTTGGTTCCTAGGTTGGTTGATTGGCTCAAGGTCTTGGCGTTCAATTAACCATGCTAAGATATCAGTCATACGGTTAATAGCAGTAGCTACTTGGTTATCCCCTTCATTTCCTTGTCCTTGGTTCGGTCTAATTGCCGATCCCTGATCATCTCCTTGAACTTGGGTTTATCTAACCCCTCGCTCTCGGCCCTTTCTACTTCTTCGGCTGTCCACATATTTAATATATTCTAAAGGCATAACGTAAAATAAATGTACATAAGCGAAGTTTAAATAACACTTTAATCATGCAAAACGAAAAAAATAAATAGGAAAGACACCAAAATAATTACAAATATGCATAACTCCTAACATAGAAGTCAAGCACCTCATAAGTAACGTTCAAGTGCTTCAAAAGATAGGAAGCATAGTTAAACAAAATACAATGGCCTTTGAACAAGCACCACCCCGACTAGCCTAGACAAAAACTACTGAAGTAAACTAAATTATTAGCTTAGTGATTGGTGGAGCCAGAAGTCTCTGCTATTTCAATAGGAATATTTTCATCTTCAGCACTAGGAGTTCCTACCTCATGTCCATCGTCGAGTATCTTGTCATCCACCACTTGTGTGACCAAGGTAATACACTCAGCCATCATTCCCTCAATCCGGTCTCTAACTTCATGTACTACCCTAACAAGTTGGCGCTTAACCTCCTGAAACTGCTCACGAAGAGTCTCAACCTTTTTCCGCTCCTCAAGTACATCCGTTTCCAGTTCATGAACTCTAGCAGTTTGGACATCCACATTCGCGCTCAGTCCTAAATTATCCTCTCGAACTACCCTAATTTCCTCTGATAACCACTTCCAATCATCGTTTATCGCTAGCACCACTTCGTTAGGGTACGAATAAGTCCTCCAACAATCACGTGAAGACATAGTTCGACGAACTGGGGTCCACTGCCAAAGAGGGCCCCAAGGCTTCTCTCGATAACGAATTTCTGGAAGGTGCCTCAGAGGTGTCCTATCTCCATCATTTTCTTCCATGACCTACAATTAACCCACAACTAAGGTTAGGTCTTTACATTCACCTATCATTTAAGAATTTAACCTAAGGTCTACTATGGGTTTCTATGACTAAAAGTTCACGACTAAGAACTTCTAACCCTATTCCAGGTATTTCAACCTAGCGCTCCGATACCAACTGTGACGCCCCCACCTCTCCCTAGGGCGAACCTTAGGGTATCAGCTGAACGCCTGCCCAACTCTCGTCAGAACTCACGCACTCGTTCAAGTTTAATATAGAGCCACCAAAACAACCATCGACTTAAATAAAAGTATTTCGAATATACAAGCCATAACTTCAAAGCTAAAAGTTATGATTACAATTCACCCACCAACAATAATAAAATTACACTTAAAGAGCCATTAAAAGTTCATACAAAAGGTATACTAGTATCCACCAAGTCGCTAGTATAGAACCACCAATCCACCTCCACAGTTTGTTAACGAAAACAAACTTAATGGGATGCGCGAACGCTCAGTGAGGCCAAAAAAAGAAACAGGCAAGCAAGTAACACCAATCAATCAAATAACATGCTTAAAAGCAACTTTAAACATGACATTTCATTTAAGTGCACAAGTAGGAATTTAACACACAAGAAAAATACAGGAGCTCACAGGAGCTATTTCCACGTCTCGATTAATTGAGCCTTCGGGGGTTGACCTTCCGTCAACCCGAGTAGTAACATGACCGTAGTGCTCCACTAACTTCCTCCATCCAACATAACACCCACTCAGATCCGAAACCAAACATGTAAGGGGTGGCGATACTATTCGAATATGCCAAGTGAGATCTCAAAAGTTCAAGCTATTATTTTCCAAGGTTCACCAAGTTTCTCGACCAACCCCTTGCTGGCTTAAGTTACAAGGTTAGCCGATGGGTTGGGGCATCCCCACACATGTATTTGGTCGACAAGACAACGCTCCAATCGACTTTGAGTCGATCATAGCACTGGGTCGGGGTGAGCGGAACCTCCTACCTAAATAGGGCGTGATACTTCTAGCCGCTCAGTGCTCACGACTTAAAACATGTTCATGTATAAGTGCAAGTCATATATATTCATGTAACAAGTAACATGTAATCAGAAAGAGAGAGGACGAGAGCGATAAAGTACAACCTCGTCTCGGCAAATTCACGTATCATGTATAACACTACAAATAACATTTAAATCACATCAGCATTTAACATGCACTTGACACTCACCAATTTCAAAAGCAAGTGAGCAAGAAATTCCTTTAAAGTCCTCGCCGGAATTCCTTTCGAATCTCTCTTGAACACCTGAAGAAATATTAATCAACCATCATCACGGATACCCTAGGTCATTGAGCATACAAAGAAGAAAGTTCGTTTGCCTAGAACTAGGATAATGCATCAAAAAGGTTTATTTCATTGAAAATCGAGATTCACAAATGAAGGTTTAAGATCACAAGTTCGAGTCAAGTTAAAGGAGTCTTTCTCGCTAAATCATTGAAATAATGCTCAAAGAGAACTCGAAAGTCATTTTTGATTCATGTCGTGGTAAGTAAACCTCAATTCTAAAAGAAAGTACCATTTTCACTTTCGGCACGAAAATCGAGAAAAAGAGAAAATGATTTTCATCTCCCAAAAGTTAAAATATAAAGAACGTTCACATTTTCAAACAAATGGAGTCCAAACTCGTCCAAAACTCCACTCATATTCAAAGTAAATGTCAAGGTTAAGGTTCCAAGGTTCAAGTATAAAACTAGTGCAATTCACCAAGAATTACTCTAGTCAAAACGTTTCCTTTTTAGAATTCAAATTCATGGAAATCGAGACCATAAGAATAGGGTTGAAATGCCTAATTCAAGTATGAAGAGAGGTCCTATAAATCAAGGAAGTTATATGACCAAGAAAATGCATCAAGAGAGGTTTAACCTTCGGAAACCAAGATTTGAAATGAAAGATTAAAGTTCCAAAGGAACAATGTATTCAACCACGAAATTACACCTAAACAGTCTAACAATCGTAAAGGAAGGTGGAAAGTTCTTAAAAGGAGTATTTGTTGGAAAACAGAAAATTTCCAGGTTAGAGCGGCACTACTTGGAAAAATCGTATCTCGAGTTTCGTAAGTCCAAAAATTGAAAACTTTATACCGTTGGAAACTAGACTTAAAGCACTAAAACTTTCTAGAAGACACTTTTCTCAGAATTCAATTGACATCATTCAAATTTTAGCTCAAATCCACTATTCTAGATAGGACAGAGCAAAACAGGCTTGCAAATTCAGTGAAGTTTGGAAATTCGATAAAATTCGTAGAAATGGAATCAGCTCTTGAAATTTATACCACAATTAAAACTCCAAACCTAGTTTCAAATGCAATAAATAGAACTCAATTCGGACCTTTCTACACCAAGATACCACAGTTCTAAGGAAACTGAATTTTGGAACCTGTTTACAAAAATTCCAGTTCTGACGTACTAGACAGAGTTTCAAAATCCGATCATATCTTGAGCTACACAGCTCAAAATTTAGTTTGGTTTATGGGGTTGAAAACTAGATTGAAAAGGCTGCAATTCGTTAAAAGGAACTGTCTTAAAATTCGTTTTGCAAGATTGGCAAAATTGAGCTACAAACTGCAGCTAAGACTGTTTCTCCGATGAATTCAGTGAAGAATTTCAGTCATCTTTGCTGGTTCACTGCGGTTCATAGGAAACGAGTTAGGATCTGTATTTTATACCGATGGAAAGGTCTCGGAGTCTAGTTTCGGATGCCACAAACAGCAGTCGATTTCAACTCCTAGATAGAAAGTTATGACAAAAAATGTGAACACTGATTGGGGTCTCCTGACAAGAAAAATTCCAGATTTCTTCCTCACTTTCACTCCACTTAAACACAACCAAATGGAAAGCTTTTTGGAAGATATTGTGAGGACTTGGATTTTATTTTCTTACTTTTATATTATTTTAATGGCTTAATAAATTATTTATTCACCCGTTTACTCCGAATAATTTATTTCATTCATTTTAAAACCCAATGTATGCAAAAATGTCTCTTTTATATTTTTAAAACGTTCCATTCCCGAATTTAATTTTTCTACGGCTCGTTTAGCGAGAAATAGCAAGGACATGTTTTTAGAGGCAATATTCGATCTGAGAGTGCAATGATCTTGGAGATTTGAGGACTCAGGTTTTCATTCTTAATTTAGTCATTTTATACGTTATCTGCCCTAGAGTTAGTTAATTATATTTTAGTGGCGTGAATTACTCTTAAGTTTCGCTTTATCGCACGCGAATCAGAGGTTCGCGTAAATCGAGCTGGAACGGTTAAGTGGAGATTTAAGAAACTTATACTGGACTACTAAGAGTGAATAATTAGAGTGTTAAAGGAACTACATTGGAGGATTAGTGCACTAGTATAACAAATGAGAGAGAAAACGGTGGTACGATACCTACGCGCGACACTATTAAGAGTTGACTTTTGCACAAATTTTGGCCACAAATCCCTCAATCTTCCAAAGGAAGATTCACACAACAAACCTCTCTTTTCTCTCTCATCTTGGCCAGCCAAAAACAGCAAGGGAAGAAGGAAGAAAGCTCACCATTTTTACTCCAAATTCTTGCTACCATTTCACCTCAAATTTCTCATACAACTCACATATCACTTGGAAAGCAACTTTAGCTTGGAGGAGGACACCTTCTTGCAGTTTTCTCGGGAGTTTTAGTGGTGAAAAATTTCTGGTTTCTTCAAGAACAAAAAGGTAGCTATCATCAACTTGGAATCTCTCCATTTAATGCAAGATTTACAGTTGGTTGAGCAAGGGTTTGAACCCTAAGCATGAATCTAGGTAGCGGACTTGAGGAGTTTAAATTCTTGCTTTAATCTTTAGGTAGAGGTCTTGAGGTGGCCTATTGGTAGCTGGCTTGAGATAAATTGCTTGCTTTTGATTGTTATGTGTTTAGATGGAAAGAATACGGTTAGAAATGAAGAGAAAATCGAAGGAAAGTTGGTGCATGAAACTGGCCGAATCTGTCATGTACTTGTCTTGCTTGAATTTAAAAAATTTGTTGGTTATTGGACTGTGAAATTGGTTGATATATGTTGTGTATTGTGTGCAGCAAGTTTCTACAAAAAAAAAAATCATTTGAATTGGTTGAGCAAAACTTGAATTGTTTTTTTTTCTTTCTCTCATTACTGGTGTTCTCTTCTGTCTTGCACATTCCTGTTTTAGAAGCTCCATTGGCAAAAAATTGAGTAGTTTCGTTGATGCGCTTGGCCATTATATTGAAGGGTTGGGATTGTTGTCTTGTTAGAATACCATGTTATAGCTTCCTTTCCTTTGTTGTGCAAGAAGGCATGAATGATAAGTGATCAAGAGTTGCAGAAAGAAATTGCATGCGGAATGTTGTTAAAGAAATCTTCTTCTACGTAGCTTGCATGCAAATCAAAAAGAAAAATTACCTTTTAACCCCTCAAGTTTTCTTTTATTTCACTAAGGCCCGAAATTTGGAAAAAACATGATCAATTTTGTCATTTCAAAATCTTAATGGCTTTTGGCATGTTGGTATATGATCTTTGGTCAGATTATTCATGAGTTTTAGGATGAAATTTAAGGCTTGATATTTTTATATATTTATGATTTTTTATTTTATTTTGGGTTTTAATAAAAGATTTAAAGACTTTGGTAATATTTTGATGGGTATGCGATTCGTGTTTATAAGTTTCATCATTGGGTTTGCTGAGCTTTATTTGAAGTCCTTAGACTTTATTTTGATTTTTAATTCTTAACCCCTTAAGATTTGTAATAATAATGATTTGACCCTTCAAACTTCTTTAATCCTTTCAATTGGGTCCTTGTTTATTTTAATTTGTTGGATATGGGCTGCTTACTTTTATTTCAGTGCTTTGATTGATTCAATTTTGCGTTTATTCTCATTTCATGTGATTATTTATTAATTAAAATGATACCTTGACCTTTTTCTTTGTCTTGGAGGGTGAATACGTAAAATTTCATTTCCCTAGGTCATCAATTCAAGGGAGATACACTCTACCCCTTTACTTTGATTTTTGCTTGGCCCTATGTGCTCCTACGTGATTTTATGCGTGTAATTGCATGATTTTTGAATGTTTTATTTTCATTTATTTATTTAGTCACATTAATTGTTTCGATTTTGTATATTTATTTTAATTTAATTTGTAATTATTTGGAAGACAATTAAATGCCAAAATTGTAATAGTTTGGTCATTATTTTATTTCATTCTTTACTCCCTTTAGATTGTAGTTAGGACCCCCAAATGTAATAGTTAGGATTTTATTTGCTTTATTTGTCTTGTGTGTTTTGCATGCTTATGTGTTTATGTGTTATTTGCTTTCTTAGGGTCTTGCATCTAGATATCATGCTTATGTGTTACGTGCTATATGTGATTTATATGTTTATTTGTTTTATTATATTTTACATGATTTATTTGATTGTAATAAATGCATGATTGCACCACACTAATCCAACGCTAGTTGTGGCCCCTTTTTCGATTTCTCACTAGTCCAATGCTAGCGAGAACTCATAGACATGGGCTAGTCCAACGTTAGACTCTTAGGGACCGTCCTTGCGTTAGATCATATTTGTGTGATAATTACCACATTTTCATGCATATTACGTATATATGTACATTACGTATATCCCTTACCCCATATTTCCCCTATATGTATATTACGTATCCTATGTATAGGACATAATATTAGACTTGCATTTTATTTAAGAAAATTAGAATTAGGTTAGATTATTTCCTTGATTAGATATGAATAACCCCTCGAATATGGGATATGGACGAGTGTGGCTTTTTAACCTTAGCACATTCGTATTCCCTTTATAAAAGGAAAAATTTAGTCACAAATTTTAGCCCCCCGTACTCATTATGATGCATTCCTTTAGGTCATATATATATATATATATATATATATATATATATATATTTGTATATTATCATTTTCTTTTCTTTCCTTCGAGTCTCATATTTTTGCATGTTTGTGGCCTCTTCAAAGAGTCACTCTTAGGCATCGCAATTAATGTGATTTGCACCAATCAAACTTTGAAGAGACATATTGACCCTTTCGATATACATTAGGTCTAGGATTGCATTCATATAGTGACATCCAAATGTGATAAATTTTTATGTTAAAATAAGTAGATTTTTTTTTACTAAATCACGCAACTAGCTCTAGGCTAGGTTGAAAAGATACTTTGGATTTTATCCTTACTTTCTCTTTCTTCAAATGTGATTCCCAAACACTTTTCTTTGATTTTCGAGGATTTGAAATCGTTTAAAAAGGGTTTTCTCTACTTTTTCTTTAAAAAATTCATTTTTAAGTGACTTGGTACACCTTAATTCAATACCAAGTGGCGACTCCTATTTTTTTATTAAAAATTCTTTTTAAACTATTATTTTGGGGCCAAAATCGTCGCACTTTTAAGTCCCATTTAGGCCCATTTCTTTATTCATTTTTCTAAAAAAAAACTCATTTTCTCAAATCAAAAATTAATTAAAAATCCATTTTTTATAAAACACTTTATTTTGCATTTAAAAATGGGGCACGACATCAGGATCTGGCTTATAGCCCCAAGTATTCAGATATTCAAGAGTGGAGTCGTTGGTTGTTGTAGACACCAAATTTTTGGTGTAATTTCTTTTACTTTTTATTCTCATTTGTCGTGGTTGCTTTTAGTTTTTTTTAGTTTCTAGTTTTTATTTTTATTTTTAAGTTTTAGCGTAGAAAAATCATGAAAAAGAGAAAAAAAGGAAAATTGTTCACAAAAATACGTTCAAATTCAATCTTTTGGCATTTTTGGTTTATTTTCGTTAATTTATTTTGGAAAAAAGGAAAAAGGAAGAAAAATGATGGAAAACGATGAAAAATGAAAGAAAAGATCGAAAATGGTAATTTTGTTATTTTTAGTTTGTTTATTTTGATTAAAATTGTTGTTTTATTATTTAGTTTTATTATTATTTTTGTTAAATCATTAAGTTTAAAATCAAAAAAAAAAAAAAAAAAGGGGATCCTGCGGCATGCAAGCTGCGTTTTGCCGCAGCTTGCAAAAGGAGCATTGGGGCAGCCCTTATCTGCAAAAATATAGAAGAGTGCTAAGGGTTTAGGAGGGGGGTTCCTGGTATAAATAGAAAAGAGGGAGAGAGCCGCAAGAGAGGTTTTGGACAGCCGCAACTTTGGCAAAAACAAAAGAGAGAAAGCTATGAGGAGAGAGGGGGGAGCAACGGCTAAGGAAAAACCGAGAGCAAAGGAGAGAAATCTGGGCTGAGGTCTGAGAGAGAAAGAGAGTGGAGAATGAAGCTGGGATAGATTCGGAGCAAAAGAAAAGGGAGAGGCTACGGCTGAAAGAGAAAGGGAGCAGCAACCAAAGCAGAGAGGAGGAGGGATTGCCGGAACTTTCTTCATCGGCTGTCTTTGTTCTTTCACAGACTACACTAGCTTCTATCCGTCTTTCAAGGTATATTTCCAAGCCATCCATCAAAGCTATGTTTTAGATTTTTACCTGAAGTCAGGATTGTTTATCTTGCTTCCGTTGTCAAGGATCTTATGGGAAAGGCTAGATTTTTTTTTCGTTGATCAAAACCCCTTAGCAGCAATCTTGATAAAAATTTGATCTTTCGGGCTACTAAACCATTTTATGTGAATGTATTGCTCAGAATTTCTTTGTTGCAATCAGTTCTTTCATTGTTGTTTGTTTATTTGGAGCTTTAAAGTTAAGCAGCTTGTGGTTTGGTTACCTGAATCTGGTTTGCTTGATGAAATGGAAAGCCGCGGCTGGGTAAAATTGCAGAAAAACTTGCGGCACTTTGTTTCTTTCTTCCTATCGTTGTTTTTGCTGTTTACTTTCATGTTTTGTTGGTTAGCTTCATTTTTCTGTTTTCGATCCTGCTACAAAGTTGCGTGTTTAGTTGATGATGGATAGGTAGAACTCTGGTTCCTTGTTGAATCTGTTTGCATGATAAACTAGAAATTCTGGACACAAGTCGCGGCTGAAAACTGCAGCAAAGCTTCTGATTTTCCAGATTTGCGTGATAGCTTTCTTGAGTTTTGTTTGTTTCCTTGTTTGGGCTTGCGGTTTGGCTAGCTGTTGTTTAATCTAAAGCCTTTGATGCTTGGTTAAAAATCCTGATTCATTATGGGTTGTCGACAGCTTCCTAGCTTTGCAGAAATTCTTGCGGCATGCTGTCTTGTTGTTTTTCTTTATCTTGGGCGGTCATCAACTTAGATTTGCCATCTTAATCTTGCAAACAAATTGTCATGTTTGATTTGGGTCAATAATTTCTGTTTTGATGAACTTGTTTGTATGATGAATGGGGTGTAGTTGTTGCTAGACATTGCCGAAGCTTTGTGCATACAAGGAAGCAGCCTTTGTTTTTTTTAGTTGCAGAATTTTAAGCTTCTACGTAACTTGCATGCAAATAGCTTATAAAATTGCACTTTGACCCCTCAAATTTCCTTTTGTTCCCCTATGACCCACAAATTTGAGAAAGCTAATCAATTGGGTCCCTGTGATTTTTGCAGCAATGCATTAGGGCCCAATTACATTCCATGTTCTTGCAATTAGGTCCTAAGATATTTGCATTTGAATCATTCATACACCTTTTCTTTGCCTTTGGATCTTTGAAGTTCCTAAAAGTGTTTGATTAAGCTTGAATGCTTGGCTAGTGTTCACATTTGAGTCTTTGGTAGCATTAATGTTTCAATTCAATTGTTTGTTTGCCTTCATTGGTTACCATGTTTTGCTAAGGTGATACTTAATGCATGACTTTAGGGGCTTTATGACCGAATGAGCTCGTGTTTGCCTATTTTCTTTAATTTCCCTAAATAAATTGGTTGTTTGACCTTTTCTTGGCTCTTGGGACCTTTGGAGTGCTTAAATGTTTCGATTGAATTTGAATGGTTGACTAAGGTTTGCAATTGGGTCTTTAGTTGGTAATTGGGTCCTTGGTGGGTCCTTGTCTTGAAACTTATGCATTATTTGATTTCATTTAAATTGCAATTAGGAGAGATTTGGTGACTTTGTTATACTTTACTATTTGAGGTGCCGTGACATTTTTTTTGTTTTGAAGCCATTTTTCTTTCATTTGGATATCATTCAAAGGAGGCGGTATAATTTCTTTTATCTTTTTGTATCTCTCCTATGTGGTCCAATGTGCTAAGTGAATTGCATGTCTACTTTGCTTTCCTAGCTTTTCTTTAATTCCTTTTACTTATGTCATTTACTTTTTGTTTTCATTAAGTTATTCTTTTGGGGTATGTGTACACCTCTTGGCTTGTAATAGATAGGGCGTAGCAAGTAATTTGGTCCATTTTCCCTTTCCCTTTTGTTTTAGTTAGCAAATGTAATGGTTGCATGCCTATGTGTTATATGTTAAATGCTTTATTAGGATTTTGCATCTAGTCAAGCATGCTAAGTGTTATGTGCTACGTGTTTATAAGTGATTCGCATGTCTACTCGCTTTTTGTAGTATAGATGAATGGAATGGATGAATGTACGTCCCCACACTAGTCCAACGCTAGTTGTGGCTTCTTTTATCGTTTCCACTAGTCCAACGCTAGTCGGAATTCATAGAATGGGCTAGTCCAATGCTAGACCCAATAGGTTTTTTTTTCCTTTTTCATTAAGTGCATGATCACCACATATCACGCATTTTTTCCTTAGTTTATCATTTGGTATGTTCCTCAAACCCCTTCCCCTTCACTTTAGGACTTGCATCTCATGCTCGTTAGGGTTCATTTGCGTGAAAATCCCCTTCCGATAAGGGGAACGAGCGAGTGTGGCTACTCGATAGCCTTAGCACGCTAGTTTCGCCTTCTAATCCGAGGGAAAATCAAAGTCGAAGAATTAGGCGTCATCCCCGTACCCGACTTGTTGCATTCCCCTAGGGTCATACTTTCATTTTTATCACTTCCATACTCTTTTAATCACATTTCTCTTACATTTCTCAATCCATATTTTTTCACTACATCTTTATCATTTATTTACTTTGCTTCACAAATGAAATCCAAGTTTCACTTATATATGTACTATTCTATCTTCATTCATTTGCACACCCAAACACTTTGATTTTCATACAAATTCACACATGCACTTTCTTTATACATTCGCACACAAACACTTTGATTTTCACACAATTTCATACATGAACCTTTTATACACTTGCACACTTGCACTTGAATCATCATTTGCATTAATCGACCTCTATAAGGTTTTCTTTCATTGGCCGCCACAATTCATGTGGTTGGGACCAAAAACCTTACGAGAGACATCTTAGAATCTAGGGTTTTGCATTTCATGTAGCACATCCGAATGTAATAAATTCTTTGGTTAAAACAAGAAAATCTTTGATTAAATCACGCAACTAGCCTTGGCTAGGTCAAAGGGGTGCCTTGGATTGTATCCTTGCCTTCCCCTTTGTCAAACGTGACTCCCGAACCTTTTTCTTTGTTTTACGTAGACTAGGAGTCGTTTTAAAAAGGGTTTATTACTACTTGATTTTAAAACTCATTTTTAGGTGACTTGGTACACCTTAAATCATTACCAAGTGGCGACTCCAAACTTTTCATTTCAAAACCCTTTTTAAAACTATTTTTGGGTCGAATCGTCGCTTCCCAAGTCCCATTGAGACCCATGTCTTTTCAACTCACAAAAATCATTTTCCAATCAAAATTGAATCAAAAACATCTTTCTCAAACCATTTATTTTTCTTATCAAAAAATGGGGCGCGACAGTTGGCGACTCCACTGGGGACTTGAGAGTCCGAGCAATCGATTTAGTCAATTCTTTTCTTCTTTTAACCTTTTCATTTATCACATTGGATGTTTAGGATTGCATTTTTTCCTTTTTTAGAATTTTTGCATTTCGCGTATCAACTCACTTCCTCACACATTCGCCTACGATTGTTTGGATGGATGGATGATTTATTTATGTATGATTTCGCGCTTTGCATTGCATTTGGGGGGGGTGTGTGTCACCCTTAGAGCCTTGCGATTGGTTCTCGACCCCTTCTTTCAAAATAGGGAACACTTCATACGTGCACGTTTACTTATTGTTATCCCATTTTATTTTATTTTTTCGTGGGCGTTTCCCACATCGCCTTGTAGGGTTAGGATCGATCGCCTTGGGTAGGCGGCTGGTGTGCGCTGCGCCCATAGCGCTACCTAAGGGATCACTCGAGCCACCGACCAAGGGCCCTGGGGGTGATGACCCTTCGCCTTTAGGTCTGAAGGCTTGGGAGCCGAGACTTATCGAGTCTAGATGCATTAGCGAACCCCAACCTCATGCATCCATACTAGAATTACCTAGGGTAGAGTCGACCTCATCCTGAACTAGGGACACTAGGCACGAGGGAGGGGGTCCCACCCCTTTTCCTTATTTACTTTTCCTGCTTTTTATATCATTTAATTGTCCAACGTGTTATGTGATTATGTGTTGAACTAACTTTCATTGTTTCTTGCCTTCGCACTCACAAACGTTAGAAAATGAGAGGTCTGGCATGACCTTTCTTTTAGGACCTACCCTTGTAGATAGGCTTTTACACGTTTAAAGTTTGTGGCATATTTTGTTCATAAATTAATAATGCCATACCATTTTAGGCCTACCCTGGCAAATAAAGGGTTCCTTAGGTCACGTTTCATTTCGAATTGCATATTCTCCTGCTTTGATAAAAATGGCATCATGCATCCACCTTAGAAAGGGAATGCCATTTAGGGGATCCCGTGTTAGGAATGAACCACCCTGTGTCTCGGATACTTAATCCAAAGAGACTTGCACGTTTACATTTCGTACCATCCAAAGGGGTAGTGCACAAGGTAAGGTTGGATCTGATCGCCTTCATAAGAGCGATTTTTGGAATATGAGAGTCTAATAATCACTTTTTGGCCATTTTATCAAAAATTGGTAAAAATCCCTTGCGTGAAGGACATTAATTTGAAGAAATTGACAAATGATTCCTCCTATTGAGACGATAAATAAATTGAGGCCAAAATTTGATTTTTAGAAGGTCATAGACTAATGCACCTCAAAATTTTGAAATAACCAATGGCCGGACAATTCAACCAATCCATTTTTGCCGATTCATTCGATAAATCGTCAATTCATTTGACCAATTTACCCTTTTTAGGGTCATTTGACCAATTTACCCTTTTTAGGGTCACCTGGTCGATTTTGAATAAATCGTCAATTCATTTGATCAATTTACCCTTTTTAGGGTCATTTGACCAATTTACCCTTTTTAGGGTCACCTGGTCGATTTTGAATAAATCGTCAATTCATTTGACCAATTTACCCTTTTTAGGGTCATTTGACCAATTTACCCTTTTTAGGGTCATCCGGTCGATTTTGAATAAATCGTCAAGTCATTTGACCAATTTACCCTTTTTAGGGTAATCCGGTCGATTTTTAATAAACTGTCAATTTCATTTGACTAATTAGGATTTCAATGTCGAATTTCAAAATAGAAAACTTAGTTGATTTTGAGAAAACCATCCTTTGCATTTGATCAGTTGGAGTTTTGACCCGTGCTTCACTGAGAAATTTGTCAACGAATTCCAATCTCTTCGATAGGAAGTTCGTCAAAGTCAAACCTGTGCGTTTTTGCAAATTCTTGTATCAATCAAAAGTGATCAATCCCTTCGGACGAGGTCCTCGTTTTGACAAGTGTCTCTCGTCACTCCAATTGACCAAATTTTTCAAAATTATTTTTCACTCAATGAGTTGATCAGATCCATCAGGTATGGTATAGTGCCTGCTCTGGAGGATTGCATTTTCATGCTAGGCCTACCCTTGGCATAAAAAGGGTTCCCCCATAGGACATGCATCCGAATTTTCTGGATATCTACTAACTCTTGCCTTTTTCTCTTTCTTTTCTTTATTTTTATTGTAATAACTAAGTAAGGGTTAAATCTAAAGGCAATCTTTTCAAAAATTCTCAGGTAATATTTAAACATAGCTTCTCGTCGAAGCCCCATCATAACACGATCCCGTAGCCAAGCTCAAAGGAGTCGTGTAAACATGAGTTCACAACCGGAACAATCAGATAGGTCTACTACTACCGCTCAACCCGAGACCATGAGTTTGGGGGTTCAGTTGACTGAGATGCTCACTAAGTTCGACAAGATGACCACTGAGATGGCGGCCCAAAGGAAATTGATCGACGAGCTAATCAGCAGCGGAGTTCAACCCGAACCTATACCCGTCAAGCAGGCTGAGCAGGAGCCATTTGTCATCCCTTCAACTCAAGTCACCGTTATTCCATCTTTTCCTATTCCACCCGAAGGAACTTTCACATATCCCACCATACATTTGCCATACACTTACCCTCCTGATCCTTCATTTTTCCCTACTTACATGCAAGGCCCACAACCTCACATCACCTCAAATATACCACCTGAGTCACACACTTTTTACCACGCTGCTGCTGAGCCTTTCTTGCCAGACCATACCATTCAAAACAAGCCGGAGATAGGAAAATGTTCTGCTCCTGTTGATACGAAGCTTCTCAAACGCCTTGACCGTTTCGATGAGTTTATGTGGAAAAGTCAGGGGTTGAACAAACAAGGAGTGCTGGATTACGATGAGCTTTGTCTCTTTCCAAGTGTGCAGTTGCCTGAGGGGTTCAAAACCCCTAAATTTAACAAATACGATGGCACAGGCAACCCCAAGACGCACCTCCGAATGTTTGCCAACAAGTTGGGCAAACCAATAGATGACGAGAATCTACCAGTTCGTTTGTTTCCCGAAAACTTAGAAGGTGATGCACTGGACTGGTATTCCAATTTGAAACCCGAGGATATGAGGACGTGGCTGGACTTATCAACTGCTTTTGTAAGGCAATATGAATACAATTGCGAGCTGGCTCCAACGAGGACCACATTGGAAGGAACCAAGAGGAAACCATCCGAGGACCACAAGACATATGCGAAAAGATGGAGGAAATTGGCCGCCAAGGTGGAACCCCCTATGATTGAAGATGAGATTGTTCGTACGTTCATCAAAACTCATGATCCGCCCTACTTTGAGGAAATTTTTCGCATGACCGGATGTTCATTTGCAGCAATTATCAATAAGTTGGAGGAATATGACGAATACGTCAAAGCAGGGAAAATTGTCAATGTATCAGCTTTAAAATCACAGTTGGATGCCTTGCAAGGTCAAAGTAATAACAGAAGGGAGCCTCAAATCCAGAAGAAAGAGGAGGAAACTACTTTTGTGTGGGGCCAAGGACCATTTTCAAGACCCAGATCCCGACGTGACCAGATGTATTCATCTCGCTACCCAAACTCACGCCCTGTTTACCATACTACCACCAATCACCCTCGACCTCAGCCAAACCATGCAAGCCCACCTACAATATCCTTCCCAATGACTCAAAACAATCCTCAAATTCAACCTCGTCTACCTTATAATCCCAGACCTGCACCACCAAACCAACAGACTTACAACCCTCCTCAAACCAATAAAATACAAAAACCTGGTCGATCTCGAACTTTTGCCAACTTAGGCCGACCCATTGACCAACTGTATGAACAGCTTAAGGCTGCCAGTAAAATAGATGACATACCTCCTCCAAACTACTCTCGTCGAGGTCTCTCTTCTGGATACGACCCTCAAGCCGCGTGTGCCTACCATTCTGGAGCGCCCGGTCATTCGACCAGTAAATGTTGGGTACTAAAACATAAGATCCTGGACATGATCGAAGCAGGAAATATAGTGTTAAGGAAAAGGGAAGAACAAGGACCGAACATAAGTACGAATCCTTTTTCTGAACACAAGGACACCTTTGAGGCATCCACCTCCAATGACGAAACTTGAAAATCCTGAAGGAGCTCTGCACAATTTGGATGGCTGATTATCCTCCCTCTCGAAGGGAATTTCGATGAATCTAGGGGTTGTCATTTACTAAAATTCACGAAAACTTTTTCTTGCATATGTGAATAGCTTAACGAAAGCATCTTTTGCAATTGAGTTTTGTCTTGTTTCTGCTTTGATTTGGAGTTTCATGAAATGCACAATTTGTTTTATTTGTTTATTTGATTATTGTCCTGATTTTTTTGTTAATTCTTTGAGATGGCCAAAGATGAAATTATTTGATCCTTTGAATATCACTGCTCTGGAATCTGATGTAGCCCTTCATTGAAAACTCCTTCATTAAAAATCCTTTCGTTGAAAATCCCTTTCTTGGGAAAGCCTTCATTGAGAAAGCCATTGAAAACCCCTCCATTAAAAATCCCTTCATTGAGAAATCTCTTCTTTGAGAGACCCCTTCATGGAGAAAGCCTTCATAAAAAAAAAATAATAAAAAAAAAAAGCCTTCATTGAGAAATTCCTTCATTGAGAATGCCTTCATTGAGAAATCCTTCATTGAGAAAACTTTCATTGGGAAAAATCATTAAAAATCCCTTTATTGAAAAAATCCCTTCATTTGCGAAATCCCTTCATTGAAAAATCCTTTCATTTGAGAAAATCCCTTTTCGGCCGGGTTGGAAGCTGATTTGTTAAAGCAGTGTCATTAACGATTGATTCTGATTGATGAAAAGCAGTTGAATGCTATGTGCCATGACCAACGTTGTCAAAACGCATGACCTATGTTCATAACAAAAGGATCCGCCACCGATCTTCTGAAGAAGGAAACAAAGTGCTAAAGCGATGAAAGACGAAATCAAAGGCAAATTTGCTGGGTGTTCAAAGGAGAGATGGAAGGACAGACATTCCCTCAACCTATCAACTCGGACATGTGTAAGATGTTCTTTATTTGATTATGCAAAGTTTCTTTTAGGAAATCATGCAAGAGACGAGGCAAAAGTCAGGCCATCTTCATTTCCAATCAAAACATTTCATCCCTAGTCATCCCCTTTGAGCTATCAGAACAATAATCTTCGTTTGGCAACCCCTAAAGATTGCAAACCCCACACTGGGGCAAATTCATTTTGAAAGGTGATCAGAAAGAAAAGGAAAACCCCACACTGGGGCAAATTTATCTTTGAAAGAGATATGGAAAAGGAAAAAATCCCACACTGGGGCAAATTTAGTTTTTTGAAGAAAAATGCAAAAAGTGAGAAAAATGCGATGAAGAAAATGCAAAGAAAGAAAAATCCAAGCAAACTGGGGCAAAATTTTCCTCGGTTTCGTTCAAAAATTGGAGATAATTTCAAAATGATGCAATTTCAGTTTATTTCACACCTTTCATCAAACCTGCTTTCAAGCCTCAACTTTTCTTGAAAAACACCCCACCTAACCTCATTACAAAAGCCCAAAAGTCCTGGCTTTCGTCACTTGCTACATTTCTATTAGGGATTTTGCTAATCAACTGGCACGTGATGTCCATAATGCCTTCGTTAAGTCTATAAGGGAAGCGCATTTTTACTGATGCCAGCAATCTTCAACTTACATTCTTGAGTCGACTATGGTTGAGCTCTTCCATTATTTCATTAGGTGAAAAACCCACAAGGGCACCTCAAGAGAAAAAAAAAAAAAAAAAGAAGAAGAAGAAAGAGAAAAGAAAAACCAACAAAAGGGTGGGGGGCAACATTGGTGAAAACCCGAATGGGCGCCAAGGTAGGTTTCTGCAATGAGCAAGCACAAAGAAGAACAACTGGTGGATTGGTCCATTTAGATTTCTTCTCATTTTTGTCATACCTCTGACAACATTGAATTCCGGAGCTAAGATATCCAGAGATTTGAATATGACATCTGTTGGCCAAAGCTGTCATTTTGTAAAACATTCTTTTGCAAATACATTCTTAGGAAACTCATTTTTTCCAAATTACTTGCATTCATGGCATTTTTGTAGAATTTAAGCACAAATGGTTAGGTGTACATTCTCGTGTATATTCATTTTTACATGACATGTGAATTTTCTTGCATACCTCATTCTTTATCATTGAATTGTGGTGAATGACAATCCCCGTGGTTTATTGCAAAAAGTATGCTTGGATTCAGTCATCTTTTGGGAACAGTTGAAATTCAACCAAACTAGCTACACAGACTTCACAATATAACAAAACACATACCTGATTAGTTTGAAAATCGGAAAAGCCTCAGGGTGAGAAATCCAACTCAATCGGCTGCCGCAGCAAAAGTTGGCAAAGGCATCAAAAGACTCATGTTTACACGATTCTCAAGGAAAATGGATCAAATGGTGGTGGCAATTTCTTTGTTTTCTCTCTTTCACAGGAAAAATTGCATGCACAGATGAAAGTAACCACGCCTCGCACTGGAATCGGTGTCGGAAAGAGTCCTCCAGTGAACAAAGGCAGATTGAAAATGTTTGCAAGCAAATTTGATCAAAAGGTGCAACAACATGGCAATACAGAATCAACTATGGGTTCAATTTGCAAAATTCATCATACTGGGGCAAATTTTTGGAAAGATTCTTCAAAAAACAAAAAAAAAAAAAGAAAGAAAAAAAAAACAAAAACAAAAACAAAAAAACAAAAAAAAAATCAAAAAAAATCAAAAAAAAAATCATCAAAAATCAATCAATCAAAAATTAGGTTTAACTTCTTATTTCTTGAAGAAATCAATTTCAAATCTCAACTTTTAATTTTTTATTGACAAGTCTCAGCGTCCGCCACGCACCCTTTTACCTCCTTTCTTGACAACCATATTCACTGATCTCACCACCGTTAGCATCGAGTCTATCTCACTAACGTGCGCGTTTTCATTTCAACCGCCGTTAGCATTGAGTCTATCTCACTAACGTGTGCGTTTCATCCTACCGCCGTTAGCATCGAGTCTATCTCACTAACGTGCGTGTTTTCATTCCACCACCGTTAGCATTGAGTCTATCTCACTAACGTGTGCGTTTTTACTTCAACCGCCGTTAGCACCGAGTCTATCTCACTAACGTGCGTGTTTTCATCCTACCGCCGTTAGCATCGAGTCTATCTCACTAACGTGCGTGTTTTCATCCTACCACCGTTAGCATCGAGTTTATCTCACTAACGTGTGCGTTTTCATTCAACCGCCGTTAGCATCGAGTCTATCTCACTAACGTGCGCGTTTTCATTTCAACCGCCGTTAGCATTGAGTCTATCTCACTAACGTGTGCGTTTCATCCTACCGCCGTTAGCATCGAGTCTATCTCACTAACGTGCGTGTTTTCCTTTCTACCGCCGTTAGCATCGAGTCTATCTCACTAACGTGCGTGTTTTCATTTCTACCGCCGTTAGCATCGAGTCTATCTCACTAACGTGCGTGTTTCATTTCTACCGCCGTTAGCATCGAGTCTATCTCACTAACGTGCGTGTTTTCATTTCTACCGCCGTTAGCATCGAGTCTATCTCACTAACGTGCGCGTTTTCATCCTACCGCCGTTAGCATCGAGCTTATCTCACTAACGTGCGCGTTTTCATCCCACCAACACTCCATCTCACTTCAATTCATCTAATTTTACATTTCTGTCCAGGTCTATCCCAAATTTAAATTTCTGTCCGGGTCTATCCCAATTTTACATTTCTGTCCGGGTCTATCCCGTGGGTCTGTCTTGTTTTAAACTTCCGGTTCGGGTCTATCCCGTTTTTAAATTCCTGTTCGAGTCAGTCCTGTTTTAAACTTCCAGTTCGGGTCTATCCCGTTTTTAAATTTCTCGTCCGAGTCAACTTCATAAAAAGGAGTCAGTCCTCATGTCAATAACAGCAGTCGTTCGAGTAGCTGAAGCCGAATGACCCCGGGTAAGCATTTGGTGTCTACTTCTTTGTCTCAAGTTTTTTCAAAACTCAGACAAAGAGGGGCAAACTGTAGACACCAAATTTTTGGTGTAATTTCTTTTACTTTTTATTCTCATTTGTCGTGGTTGCTTTTAGTTTTTTTTAGTTTCTAGTTTTTATTTTTATTTTTAAGTTTTAGCGTAGAAAAATCATGAAAAAGAGAAAAAAAGGAAAATTGTTCACAAAAATACGTTCAAATTCAATCTTTTGGCATTTTTGGTTTATTTTCGTTAATTTATTTTGGAAAAAAGGAAAAAGGAAGAAAAATGATGGAAAACGATGAAAAATGAAAGAAAAGATCGAAAATGGTAATTTTGTTATTTTTAGTTTGTTTATTTTGATTAAAATTGTTGTTTTATTATTTAGTTTTATTATTATTTTTGTTAAATCATTAAGTTTAAAATCAAAAAAAAAAAAAAAAAAAAGGGATCCTGCGGCATGCAAGCTGCGTTTTGCCGCAGCTTGCAAAAGGAGCATTGGGGCAGCCCTTATCTGCAAAAATATAGAAGAGTGCTAAGGGTTTAGGAGGGGGGTTCCTGGTATAAATAGAAAAGAGGGAGAGAGCCGCAAGAGAGGTTTTGGACAGCCGCAACTTTGGCAAAAACAAAAGAGAGAAAGCTATGAGGAGAGAGGGGGGAGCAACGGCTAAGGAAAAACCGAGAGCAAAGGAGAGAAATCTGGGCTGAGGTCTGAGAGAGAAAGAGAGTGGAGAATGAAGCTGGGATAGATTCGGAGCAAAAGAAAAGGGAGAGGCTACGGCTGAAAGAGAAAGGGAGCAGCAACCAAAGCAGAGAGGAGGAGGGATTGCCGGAACTTTCTTCATCGGCTGTCTTTGTTCTTTCACAGACTACACTAGCTTCTATCCGTCTTTCAAGGTATATTTCCAAGCCATCCATCAAAGCTATGTTTTAGATTTTTACCTGAAGTCAGGATTGTTTATCTTGCTTCCGTTGTCAAGGATCTTATGGGAAAGGCTAGATTTTTTTTTCGTTGATCAAAACCCCTTAGCAGCAATCTTGATAAAAATTTGATCTTTCGGGCTACTAAACCATTTTATGTGAATGTATTGCTCAGAATTTCTTTGTTGCAATCAGTTCTTTCATTGTTGTTTGTTTATTTGGAGCTTTAAAGTTAAGCAGCTTGTGGTTTGGTTACCTGAATCTGGTTTGCTTGATGAAATGGAAAGCCGCGGCTGGGTAAAATTGCAGAAAAACTTGCGGCACTTTGTTTCTTTCTTCCTATCGTTGTTTTTGCTGTTTACTTTCATGTTTTGTTGGTTAGCTTCATTTTTCTGTTTTCGATCCTGCTACAAAGTTGCGTGTTTAGTTGATGATGGATAGGTAGAACTCTGGTTCCTTGTTGAATCTGTTTGCATGATAAACTAGAAATTCTGGACACAAGTCGCGGCTGAAAACTGCAGCAAAGCTTCTGATTTTCCAGATTTGCGTGATAGCTTTCTTGAGTTTTGTTTGTTTCCTTGTTTGGGCTTGCGGTTTGGCTAGCTGTTGTTTAATCTAAAGCCTTTGATGCTTGGTTAAAAATCCTGATTCATTATGGGTTGTCGAAAGCTTCCTAGCTTTGCAGAAATTCTTGCGGCATGCTGTCTTGTTGTTTTTCTTTATCTTGGGCGGTCATCAACTTAGATTTGCCATCTTAATCTTGCAAACAAATTGTCATGTTTGATTTGGGTCAATAATTTCTGTTTTGATGAACTTGTTTGTATGATGAATGGGGTGTAGTTGTTGCTAGACATTGCCAAAGCTTTGTGCATACAAGGAAGCAGCCTTTGTTTTTTTTAGTTGCAGAATTTTAAGCTTCTACGTAACTTGCATGCAAATAGCTTATAAAATTGCACTTTGACCCCTAAAATTTCCTTTTGTTCCCCTATGACCCACAAATTTGAGAAAGCTAATCAATTGGGTCCCTGTGATTTTTGCAGCAATGCATTAGGGCCCAATTACATTCCATGTTCTTGCAATTAGGTCCTAAGATATTTGCATTTGAATCATTCATACACCTTTTCTTTGCCTTTGGATCTTTGAAGTTCCTAAAAGTGTTTGATTAAGCTTGAATGCTTGGCTAGTGTTCACATTTGAGTCTTTGGTAGCATTAATGTTTCAATTCAATTGTTTGTTTGCCTTCATTGGTTACCATGTTTTGCTAAGGTGATACTTAATGCATGACTTTAGGGGCTTTATGACCGAATGAGCTCGTGTTTGCCTATTTTCTTTAATTTCCCTAAATAAATTGGTTGTTTGACCTTTTCTTGGCTCTTGGGACCTTTGGAGTGCTTAAATGTTTCGATTGAATTTGAATGGTTGACTAAGGTTTGCAATTGGGTCTTTAGTTGGTAATTGGGTCCTTGGTGGGTCCTTGTCTTGAAACTTATGCATTATTTGATTTCATTTAAATTGCAATTAGGAGAGATTTGGTGACTTTGTTATACTTTACTATTTGAGGTGCCGTGACATTTTTATTGTTTTGAAGCCATTTTTCTTTCATTTGGATATCATTCAAAGGAGGCGGTATAATTTCTTTTATCTTTTTGTATCTCTCCTATGTGGTCCAATGTGCTAAGTGAATTGCATGTCTACTTTGCTTTCCTAGCTTTTCTTTAATTCCTTTTACTTATGTCATTTACTTTTTGTTTTCATTAAGTTATTCTTTTGGGGTATGTGTACACCTCTTGGCTTGTAATAGATAGGGCGTAGCAAGTAATTTGGTCCATTTTCCCTTTCCCTTTTGTTTTAGTTAGCAAATGTAATGGTTGCATGCCTATGTGTTATATGTTAAATGCTTTATTAGGATTTTGCATCTAGTCAAGCATGCTAAGTGTTATGTGCTACGTGTTTATAAGTGATTCGCATGTCTACTCGCTTTTTGTAGTATAGATGAATGGAATGGATGAATGTACGTCCCCACACTAGTCCAACGCTAGTTGTGGCTTCTTTTATCGTTTTCACTAGTCCAACGCTAGTCGGAATTCATAGAATGGGCTAGTCCAATGCTAGACCCAATAGGTTTTTTTTTCCTTTTTCATTAAGTGCATGATCACCACATATCACGCATTTTTTCCTTAGTTTATCATTTGGTATGTTCCTCAAACCCCTTCCCCTTCACTTTAGGACTTGCATCTCATGCTCGTTAGGGTTCATTTGCGTGAAAATCCCCTTCCGATAAGGGGAACGAGCGAGTGTGGCTACTCGATAGCCTTAGCACGCTAGTTTCGCCTTCTAATCCGAGGGAAAATCAAAGTCGAAGAATTAGGCGTCATCCCCGTACCCGACTTGTTGCATTCCCCTAGGGTCATACTTTCATTTTTATCACTTCCATACTCTTTTAATCACATTTCTCTTACATTTCTCAATCCATATTTTTTCACTACATCTTTATCATTTATTTACTTTGCTTCACAAATGAAATCCAAGTTTCACTTATATATGTACTATTCTATCTTCATTCATTTGCACACCCAAACACTTTGATTTTCATACAAATTCACACATGCACTTTCTTTATACATTCGCACACAAACACTTTGATTTTCACACAATTTCATACATGAACCTTTTATACACTTGCACACTTGCACTTGAATCATCATTTGCATTAATCGACCTCTATAAGGTTTTCTTTCATTGGCCGCCACAATTCATGTGGTTGGGACCAAAAACCTTACGAGAGACATCTTAGAATCTAGGGTTTTGCATTTCATGTAGCACATCCGAATGTAATAAATTCTTTGGTTAAAACAAGAAAATCTTTGATTAAATCACGCAACTAGCCTTGGCTAGGTCAAAGGGGTGCCTTGGATTGTATCCTTGCCTTCCCCTTTGTCAAACGTGACTCCCGAACCTTTTTCTTTGTTTTACGTAGACTAGGAGTCGTTTTAAAAAGGGTTTATTACTACTTGATTTTAAAACTCATTTTTAGGTGACTTGGTACACCTTAAATCATTACCAAGTGGCGACTCCAAACTTTTCATTTCAAAACCCTTTTTAAAACTATTTTTGGGTCGAATCGTCGCTTCCCAAGTCCCATTGAGACCCATGTCTTTTCAACTCACAAAAATCATTTTCCAATCAAAATTGAATCAAAAACATCTTTCTCAAACCATTTATTTTTCTTATCAAAAAATGGGGCGCGACAGTTGTTATTCAACGCTTACGCAGTAAATGATTGGAGACGTTAATTGTCACTTAACGCTCCGTATTCAGTAATATCAGTGATCAAGTGATGAATTCCAGTCCAGACTAAACAGGTTAGGAACTTGTCCTTTACCCAAGATTTTCCAACTTACCCGACTGCTCTGAGTCTGGTCTAAAGCAAGAGGTCCAATGAGAGTTCAATTCAGCCGTTACCGACTTACATTTACGCATACGCATGAGTAACCCTAGATTCCACTTACCCGACACCTTGGATAAGATCCAAGACCCAGTTCAGCCAATACAAGAGAAATGTAACTGATCTACAATTCAACCGCTACAAGAAAGATGTAGCCGGTCTACTATTCAACCGCCACAAGAGAAATGCAGTTGGTCTACAGTTCAACCGCTAAAAGAAGAATGCAGCCGGTTTACAAACATACACATAAACATGCAAGTCCGCATGCAGGATCAATTAATTCAAGTTCATGAAGGTCGAGGGCGAATAAGGGAACACTCACCTTGCCAATAATCAAGTCACAAGTAATGTCCAACACTTCACATTCTCAAGTATTTCAAGTCAATATACAGGTCATATACAAATCAAATTACTTGTTCATGCGTAAATGAGACATCAATTGTTTCGTCATATCAGGTCAATTGAGTGTACATAAGAGCACACTCGCCTAAACAGGTTCAAGTTACAAATAAATTCAGCATATCATGTTTCAAGTATTTCAAGTCCAAACAGTTGAAAATCGGGTGGTTGCGAAAACCTGATTGAATCAGAAAACTGGAGGAACAACTGCAGAAAGTTAGAAATTTTGGTAGCAAATCTGGCCGCAAATCCTGTCAAATATTGGTCGGATTGTCAGGGAAAACATAAAAACTTTTGATTCTCACTGCCTCGAATCCGGCTGAAAATCCGGCCAGAAAGTGGCCGGATTCTAGCCACATTCTAGTTATATCAAAACGGCCAGTACATGTTTTAACAGAATATCAAAAGTTTAGTCGAATTAGGTCAAGTGCAATAAAGTACACACTTGCCTATGATGACGATAATTCAAATACCTAGCAATTTCTAGCAACAATGAACAGGTAACACGCAGTTGGAACACTCACCAATCAATTGCAACCCTTCACTTTAACCCTAGTTCGTCCTCTTGAACTCTCTCGAGTCCTGTGGTCATATACTACATTAATAGACTAGCAATACAAAGTCAAAATACATGAAGAAATTAAGATTTCCAAAACTTCATTTCCTTTCATTTAAACCTCAATTCCACTCATAAACCAAACTCAAAATAGTTTTTCAACTCCAATCTTAAAGTTGGAAATGAAAGTAAGAACAATTCTAGGATAACAAAATTTTTTCAGTTTTGCATGATACTATTTGAAAAATCATATCTCAAGTTTCTTAAGTCCAAAATTTATAAATTTTATACCGTTGGAAAATAGACTCAAAGGGTTAAAATTTCCCAGAAGATACCTTTATAAGATTCTATTCACAAGTCAGTCAAATTCCAACCTCAAGTTGCTGCTTCATCCAGTCAATGGACAGAACATGTATGAAAATTCAGTCAAATTTAAAAAATCATAGATATTCATAGGAATTGAGAAAAATTATGAAATTTTCACGATTAAAAGTACCCTGAATCCAGTTTCAAACGCAAAAACGGAACCAAATTCCTAATTTTCTACACCAAGATATAACAGATTTTCCCAGACTGCTTAAGGTTCCCTGCGAAAAATTTTCAGCAGCACCTTCCTTTGTTTTCTTTACTTTTCCATCCAAACTCAATACCAAATTTCATCTCAATTTAACTTCAATCACAACCACAAGTCATAAGCTATCAATACACTTGTTTAAGGCCATAAAATCATCCAAATATAGCAAGTTCATAGCTAAAATATCAACCACAATAAAGCTGAATTTTGTAAACCCTAAGCTGAAATTTCAACTACAAACTGAAATTTTCCTTAAGTAAGCCAAACTAACATACAAAAGCTAGATAATTCACATGGCAAAGGTATAAAATCATGGCCAAGCTCAAGCATCATATAAGGGCTGAAATTTCACCATAAAAGCTGTAATTTTCAAATCACTATACAAACTATGAAATTTCTCATGAATACTACCAAAATTAAACCCTAAAACTACTCATATGCAAGTTAAAAAAGAAGAAATGGTTTCAAGCCATGATTACCTTTAATCCTATGAAGAAGAGCAATCAAAGTTTTCTTTTTCCCCAAATTCCTCCACCCAAGGTCTTCCTCCTTTTTTGAAGTTACTTCCTATGGATTGGATTGCAAACTTATGGTGAAATCTCAAGATTCAAGCAAGAATTTCTAGGTTGGAAATAGAGTTTATTTTCTCTCCTTTTCTTCTCCAATAGGTCGGCCAAGAGGAAAGAAAAGGGAATGAAATTTTTGGTCAAATTTTCTTTTACTTAAAGGCTAAGAATAGTCCAAGTCAAGGTCAAAGTTTCATGGATTTTGTGATAATTGTCCTTCCAAGGTTAATCCTCATCCTATTGTCTTCCAATCACTAAAACATCTAGTCAACCTTTAATTATCCCTTAGTACCTTATCAAATTATATCCCTTTGTACAAAACTCCTTCTAATCTTCAAAAATTTATCACACACACCGCATTAGCGGGTCCCACATCCATAATGCAATTCAAATTTAACATGAACTAAATTATACCAAGAAAATGATTTTAAAACTTGACTCACTTATAAAAATATTGAGAAAATTAAGGCGATAATTTAAAGTAAAGAAAATGCATTCAAAGAAATAAAACAAAATATAAGATAATTTGCCGGGTCCTCACATAATCGAAAGTAAAAAAGCTGACCAAAGAAAAACTTATGATAGAACGAGAAATAGCTCTACAAAGGCACAGGCAACAATAAATAAATTATGGAAAAAGAAAGCAAAAAGGCTACAAGGGTATAGAAGCAGCAGGGTAAGAGCAGCATATAAAAGGTAATAAGAAAAAGAGAAACAAAAGGGAAATACACACTAATTCAGCAACAATTCAAGGGGGAAATGTGCAAACAAAATTAAGATATATGATCCTTATCTGCAAACAAAATTAAGCTCAACTATTTCTAACCAAGAGGATTTGATTGATTGGAGCTGTAATGGCCAACAATCGGCGAAAAAAGAAAACCTAAACCAGAGGTCGGTGAACAGGAGAAAAGGGGGAAATGTGGAAGTAAGAGTAAAATAGATCAATAAAAGAGCATGAGAGCTCACCAGACACCATGGAATGGGCAAGAATGAGGAGCCGCAGCAATAGCGAAACAGGAACCAACATACCGAATACCTGATTGTGGGGAGAAATAACGAGGAGAAGCAACATGCTTCATGATGATAGCCACCTAATCCTCCAGAAGGAAAGAACAAAGAGAAGGTGGGGAAGACGTGCAAGGACTGCGAAGAGACATTAATTTTTGAGTGGGAGCAGCCTCAGGATGTGGAGGAAAAGGGAAAAAGAAGCATGGAGAAAACAACACAGTAGCAAAAACAAACAGAAGGAAAGACGAAGGAAGGAGAGAGGAGAGGGAAAATCAGGTGCGAGGAAGATAAAATTTGAAGTGGAAACAACACCAATATGTGGCGGAGAAAGAAGGAGAAAAAAAGAAGAAGAAAGAAGCAGATTAGAGCCGGTAGAGAGGAGCCTGATGAGCGGACAGAGAGGTAGCTGACGACCTCAATCGAACACCTGCAGAAAATCACAGTAGAACTAAACAGTAGGAAGGAAAGACGGGACAACGAACGAAGGAGAGGAAGAATCAGGTACAACAAGCACAATTGACAACCAATCAATTCGCGTCACCTTCCACACTTAGTCTATATGATTGACACCACATCACCATTGCGCCAATCCTGTCTCGCCACGTGGAGGACGACTATACCTACTTGGCAGGGGGGCTTCCACGGATACCTTTATGGTAGGAACTTCCTACTGTAGGTAGCTCCTCAAAGCATGACACGTGTATTGATAAAATGAGGAGCTCACGGACCATTATGTTGCAGTGGTAACACGCGTGAAAATAAACCAAACAAGACATGTCCGGATGCAGCCTTTTTTCCCTTCCAATTCCTCCGTTCACTGTGCATTGTTTCCCCACTGCTTTATTACATTTTAAAAATTGTGAAACTATAATTTTCTGCACCTAATATACCAAACAATTTAATAAAATTAATAACAACGTATCAACAATATATACCAATGACATAAATATACTAAGTAATTATAAAAATTATTAGGATTATATAGTTACTTTAGAAGTTGCTCTCAAACACCGTGCAATTAAATTTTTCATTCAAACTAACGATAGTACGAAAAAAAAGACTAATTAATGAAAATACGATCTCGAAAAATTTTTAATTCACAGTCACAATATATGAATTCGTGATAAATACAAAAAAGAATGGTACTTTTTAAATATAATGGAGGAAAGTCATAAAAAGCAGGCCATTTACGGGAAAAGTTTTCATTAATAAAAATACCAACTCTTCACGGCTTTCTTACTAGTCCTCCAACATATGAGCAAAGTGCCAATAATTAAATTAGTATTTTTTCGATTTATACATAATTTTTTTTTTTTTTTTGCATTTCCACAAAAAACAAATGAAAATTTTTTATCAGAAAGCACAAAAGTCAAAATGATTGGTCTAAAAGGGAAAGAAATAGCAGATATGTACAGTACTTGTATTTTCACGTTCGCAATGCTACAGTGCTGTTTTTGAAAAACACCCCAAAAAACATCTAATCCAAACGGAACCAATCTTCGTTATTTAAAGGAAAATCGTTCAAAACGTCTCTCACATTTTACAAGATGACTTTTTCGTCCCTCACTTTTAAAAGTGTAATTTTACATCCCTTACAAATTCACATTAACCGAATTTGGTCCCTACCTAAGTTTCTGACTAGTTTTTACCGGAATCCACCATGTGACTTGCATGTGATCAATTTTTAAGGGCAAAATTGTCAAATCAAATTTTTACATAATCTGATTCATAGTCTCTCACATTTCACAAAATCAATTTTTTCGTCCCTAACATTTTACAAAATGAGTTGCTTCGTTCCTCACATTTCAAAAAATGAATTTTTCCATCCCTTATATTTTTTAAAATGAATTTTTTCATCTCTCATTGATCATGTATACGAATAGCTTTTTTTCTATAAACCCACATATACGTCTATTTGATTTTACTTGAATAGTATGAATAACATGTAATTTATCTCTATTGAATTTCATCTAAACATGCTAATTGTAGTTATGCATATGCTATTCAATAGATATATATAGGGGTTTTAAATTAATAATTTTGTTTGAAACTCATGTATATATTTATATGATTTCACCATTTGAACCTATTCAATATTTGTGACATTTCTCTTTTGATAATAATTTATTTATTGAGTTGTATAATAAGGTCATCTAATTAATAGGTCCTAACTCGAATTCTATAATTGTGCTAACAAATTTCAGTTTAAATCTGAAATTTCTACTCGACACTTTCAAAACCAATAGTTGAATTACTTACCTTGTGATTGTGTTAAAATTTGAAAGTGCCAATCACTTATTTCTTTTTGTCATACTTTTCTTTTGTTTATTTTTTCTATCCAAATTTAATTCGATATAAACACTCGATAATATTTAGGATTAAATATCATCTTTATTATCAAATTTCGAGTAAAAGAAATGAATATAAGTGAAAACTAACAATTTTTTTAAACCAATGTATATATCTATTTGATTTCACTTGAGCAATACGAATAGTATGTAGTATATCTTTATTTGATTTCACATGCTATTCATACTGTTCAGGTGAAATCAAATAAATATATACATGGATTTAAAAAAAATTATTCATACACATGATCAATAAAAGATAAAAAAATTCATTTTAAAAAATGTGAAGGACGAAAAAATTTATTTTATGAAATGTGAGGGATTATGAATCGAATTATATAAAATTTGATTTGACAAATTTGCCCTTAAAATATGATCAAGTGCAAGGTACGTGGTGAATTTTGATCAAAAACTAGTCGGAAACTTAAGTAGGGACCAAATTTGACCAATGTGAATTTATAAGGGACGTAAAATTACATTTTTAAAAGCGAGGGACGAAAAAAGTTATTTTACAAAATGTGAGAGACGTTTTGAACAATTTTCCCTCATTTAAAATACCAAATCTGTGGATGTGTTTTAATTGTTATCCGTTGGTATCCTAAAGTATCATTTTTCATCAAATACCAGCTCTTTAACACCTATTTTTTCATAAATAAATTTATTTATCGGATAAAATAAAAATATATCCGTTTTCCAATAAATAGCTGGTGTTTTATTGGAAAACGGATTTATTTTTATTTTATCCGACAAATAAATTTGTTTATGGAAAAATGGATACTCTGTTCTTATAATAGAGGAAAGTCATAAAAAACTGGTGTTTTATGGAAATATGGATACTCCGTTCTTATACTAGAAAAAAGTCATAAAGAGCTGGTGTTTTATTGGAAAACGGGTTCATTTTTATTTTATCTGATAAATAAATTTATTTATGAAAAATTGGTGTTAAAGAGCTGGTATTTGATGGAAAATGATACTTTAGAATACCAATGGATAATAGTTAAAACACATTCACAGATTTGATATTTTAAATAATAAAGACTGTGATTTAAAATACCAAATAACAGTTAAAACACATTCACAGATTTGGTATTTTAAATAATGAAGACTGTGATTTAAAATACCAAATCTGTGAATGTGTTTTAACTGCTATCTATTGGTATCCTATAGTATCATTTTCCATCAAATACCAGTTCTTTAACACCCATTTTTCCATAAATAAATTTATTTATCGGATAAAATAAAAATAAACCCGTTTTTCAATAAAATACCAACTCTTTATGGGTTTCCTATATTATAAGAACAGAGTATCCTTTTTTTATAAAACACCAACTCTTTATAGTTTTCCTCTATTATAATAACAGAGTACCCATTTTTTCATAAATTTATTTATCGGATAAAATAAAAATAAATCCATTTTTCAATAAATCACCAGCTATTTATTGGAAATAGCTATTAATTAAAAAATGAGTATATTTTTATTTTATCCGAAAAATAAATTTATTTATGAAAAAATGGGTGTTAAAGAGCCGGTATTTGATGAAAAAATAATACTTTAGGATACCAATGGATAACAGTTAAAACGCATTCACAAATTTGATATTTTAAATAATGAAGACTATGATTTAAAATACTAAATAACAGTTAAAACACATTCACAAATTTGGTATTTTAAATAATGAAGACTGTGATTTAAAATACCAAATCTGTGAATGTGTTTTAACTGTTATCCATTGGTATCCTATAGTATCATTTTCCATCAAATACCAGTTCTTTAACACCCATTTTTTTATAAATAAATTTATTTATCGGATAAAATAAAAATAAACCCATTTTCCAATAAAACACCAGCTTTTTATAGGTTTCCTATATTATAAGAACAGAGTACCCATTTTTTCATAAAACACCAACTCTTTATGGTTTTCCTCTATTATAAGAACAGAGTACATATTTTTTCATAAATTTATTTATCGGATAAAATAAAAATAAACTCGTTTTCCAATAAATCACCAGCTATTTATTGGAAATAGCTATTTATTGGAAAATTGGTATATTTTATTTTATTCGATAAATAAATTTGTTTATGGAAAAATGGGTGTTAAAGAACTGGTATTTAATGGGAAAATGATACTTTAGGATACCAACGGATAACAGTTAAAACACATTCACAGATTTGGTATTTTAAATAATGAAGATTGATTCCGTTTGGATTAGATGTTTTTTGGGATGTTTTTCAAAAATAGCACTGTAGCATTTTCGAACGTGAAATGCAACTACTGTACATATCTGCTATTCCTTTCCCTTTTAGACTAATCATTTTGACTTTTGTGCTTTCTGATAAAAAAATTTCATTTATTTTTTGTGGAAATGCAAAAAAAAAAATTTAATTATGTATAAATCGAAAAAATTACTAATTTAATTATTGGCACTTTGCTCATACGTTGGTGGACTGGTAAGAAAGCCGTGAAGAGTTGGTATTTTTATTAATGAAAATTTTTCCCGTAAATGGCCTGCTCTTTATGGCTTTCCTTCATTATATGATCAAAGTACCATACTTTTTTGTATTTATCACGAATTCACATATTGTGACTGTGAATTAAAAATTTTTCGAGATCGTATTTTCATTAATTAGTCCTTTTTTTCGTACTATCGTTTAGTTTAAATGAAAATTTTAGTTTCACAATGTTTGGGAGTAACTACTAAAGTAACTATATAATCATAATAATTTTTTATAATTGCTTAGTATATTTATGTCATGGGTATATATTGTTGGTATGTTGTTATTAATTTTATTAAATTGTTTGGTATATTAGGTGCAGAAAATTATAGTTTCATAATTTTTTAAATGTAATAAAGCAGTGGGGAAACAATGCACAGTAAATGGAGGAATTGGAGAGGAAAAAGGGCTGCATTCGGATATGTTTTGTTTGATTTATCTCCACTCGTGTTATCACTGCAACATGACAGTCCGTGAGCTCCCCATTTTATAAATACACGTATCATGCTCTGAGTAGCTGCCTATGGCAGAAAGTTCCTACCATAAAGGTTTCCGGGCTTCCACACTTAGTCTATATGGTTGAAGACCTCGAACGGCATAAATGAATTTCAAATAACATGCTTTCGAAAATGGATTCCAATGTCTCAGGTATAACCCCGCCCTCCCTCCCCTACCCTCCAAATAAATCAGACCCAGTTTCTGTCGATTTTCAATACGATTCTTTCTGAGTTGCATTTACCTTTCAATTTCTTCAAGAAGAGGAAGATTTGAGCTGCGACTCCTCCGACAGTTGTGCAATTTCCTTGAGCGGCCGTCTCGAGAAGAACAAGGTTGATTTGATTCTGCTGTTGAGTTCTAAATTTTCGATTGAGATTTTTATTATCCATAAAATTGTTGTTGTTATGAATTTCGATACATGTTTTGAAGGGTCATAGCATGCAAGTTCTTTCCCAGCTTGAGATGCTTCGAAAAGGTTTAGCATTTCTTCCCTCATTTTTTTTATTATTTTGATTCATTATATGAGAATAAATGCTGAGAATTCATGTACAAGAAATTTGTGAGATTACTCTATGCTGAAGCAGATGCATGTGAGCTTGATTATGGAATCAACGCAGTAATTTCTTGTGAAGAGGTAACAAGCGATTCACTTTCTATGGTTCTCATCCCCTTCCCCCCCCCCCCCCCGGCCGCCTCCTCTCTGAAAAATGTAGATTTTTCTTCTTCTTTTTTTCGTGAAGAATTAGTGACAATCTTCTGCCTAATTAATATTGAGGAAATCAATTTTATTAGACGGTATTTGTAGGCAGTCCTGTAGGAGATATAGTGGTTAATGTGCAGAAGAAAATGCTACTCTTTGATTTATTGTCTTTTTTCAATGGGTTAGGGCTTGAGAATGGATATTGAATATGCTCTACTGTGTGCACATATCTTGAATGTTACTGTAGAGTTCTATCGAGCAAGTAATGAGATGAAAAAAGCTACTCCAGGGGAAAAAGAGAAGAAAGAAGAAAAAGAAAAAAGAAAGAGTTAATGAAAGCCTTAAATATCCCAAAGGAATGAAAAGGGCTTTTGGAGTTTAACTATTTTACGTAGGATTATTTGAGCGGCAATGTAAAGATGATATTGAAAGCTAGAATGGAAGTTGCTGAAGTTTCAGTAGGATATCTGATCTTTTGAGCTTGCTTCTGTGGTTATTTTTCACTTCAGAGGCAAAAATCTATATGTTTTGAGGATGAGATTGAATTTCCTGCCTTCAACGATGAGGCTGATACTGTTCATCATCTAAGAGCGTCATCAGTTTTAGAATTGGATGAAGAAAACATCCATGATCGAAGAGTGGCATCTATGTGCAATTCAGATGAAGAAACCATGTCTAATGTTGAGGTGTGTTGGTAAATAATAATATGCCTCATAACTGGAGTTTACGATAATCTGTCTTACTTAGAAGTTCAAGCTTTGATATTAAATGTAATTTCAATACGCAATTGATTGAATGAATGGTTCAAAATTGCAGAGATCTAGTCTGCCTGCTGTTGGGAATGTAATAAGATATGAGGCAAGAGATACATGGTCTGAAGCAAATAGAGAAGTTCAGGCATTACTCCGGTTGAATAATAGTGCTTTACCTTCCAAAGTAAAGAAATCCTCCAAAGGTACTACTTTGAGATACTAGGCACTTAATTGTACATATTATGCATGCTTTTGTAATGTAACTCTACAAAATTGTGGATACCAATAAACTGGTTGGAATGGAAAGTGAGTTCTTTATGTTGCTTTCTGTTCCATTCCAAATTTACATGACTCTTTCCATGTGAACACCCCCATTTTATTAACAAGCGTGTACATATTATTTGTTTATCTATCTTTACTTTCTGTAGTCATTAATGTAATTAGATCAATGATAAGTTTCTCATCTGGACCACGTAGGATCCCTCTGAGAAGTTTTTAGTGTGTTTTTGTACATTTCACAGTTGTGATACTTAGTTCAATGCTTATCATCAACTGCTGCAGATAGCCGGATCAAATTGAAGCCCAAATATTTGTTACATTTCCCCTCACAGAAAGAAGATTTTCCTTTAGTTGTCAGTGATGTAAATGACATTGACAATTCAGTTACTGACTGCCCACATGGTACAAAGTCAGATAGTAGTACAAATGTAGATTTGCATAAATCAATGGCTGAGGCCCTTGAGATTTTCAAAGGAGGAGAGGTAGAACAACCTTTGAATCATATGATCCCATTTGGTGGGCTAATATATCATGATTGCAGCGAGAATTCAGGGGCTAAGTTCCAGGATGATTTACAGGAGAAAAGTGGTCAACCACTAGGAAGTTATGAAATGGTAGTTGTCTACATCTTTTTCCTTTGGGAATTCTATTTCCTCTCAATTCCCTGATAGATTTCTGTAGTAGATGTCTTTCAGCCAAATAGGTTGCGAGGAAGAAGAGCACATTTTTCTGTCACTAGAAGTGTCTATCCGCAAGGTGGTATAAACATACAGGTGGATAGCTTACTGAATGGTGAACCTTCAGCTGATGGTGAGGTATCTTTTTGTTGAATACTTTAGTCTATTATTCTTTGCAAAAATTGTTGGGTCATTGAGGAACTCTTGCTTTAGAGTGCCTCTTTGCTATGCCCAAAACCTGGCTTTCAGAGACAAACCATGGCCGATTGGTTTCATGAAGCTTTGGGAGGCATATCCCGGAACCATATGACGTCAGAGGTCAAAATTCACAGACAATCTGGGTGAGTAATGGAACTACCTATTCTCAAGAGTTTACATTTATGTCATTACTAATTTCACTTTAATTCCTGTCTGCTTCTTCATACTCCATTTGACACACTTGCAGGTCTGGCTTGTTTGAGAAGTTACAGCAGGTGATGCAGAGTGAGAAAGAAAGAGACATGGACTTCTTGGAGAGCTCTAATTTAAATGCTATTTCAACAGGCAGAGACCCTCGTTTTCCATTCAATTTGTGCATGTTTCCTTCCTAGGTCATAACCATTGCTGGTCTTTTACAGTGATTGAGCTATGTTGTTTCAGATGGAAGAAGCTGCATTGATATACGAATTCTGTCTAGGTGTCTTGAGGCCAAGCTTACTGTTTGTTGTTGTTCTCTTGTACGACATGAAGAGGTACATTTACCTATCTACAGTAATGATGCGAATGCTGTTCAATTGGCCTCTTTTTTCTGTTTGCATGTCCAATGTGATTTCTGTTTCCTTGCAGTTTCTGAGTTGTCATTTAGTCTGTTGGTTGGAAGTAATATGATGTAAGAGGGAGTTGCATTTCCTTTCCTATATTATAATACCACACATGAAAATTTTTGCTTTAAGAATCAACATGAGATAGAAGTTTTGAAACTTCTGAACTAGCCATTTATGGTTGCTAGATTTCTATGAGGACTCCGGTTTTTACAAAAGGGGATTTAGCTTTGGTTCTTTAGCTGAGGACACCGAATGGTGCAGAATTTAGAGTTTAGATTCATCTATGTTAGATTTTTATTTATAGAAACCATAAATACTAGAATCAGACAGCTCCCCCGGATATGTTTGACAAATGAAGTTGGTCATATGGCAGAAAACAAATGTATTGATGACAATCTCATTGTTCTGCTTATCTGAACTTGCTCCCTGTATTCTTGTTGTGGGTTATCTGTCACTTATATAAAAGCTAGATAAACAAACCATTAATCAGTTATATAGTTGAAAAATCATGTTGCATCTGTTCCTTCACCGTGCAACTATATTCAATGCAATATTGTTTAAAATGTTCTAAAGGATATTAATCAGATCATAATTCTTGAGCAGATCCCGGATTTGGTCAATAACTTCCATAAAAGAAAGCAGATTGGAGGAAGAACCTTGATGGTCATATTTAGCTCAAGAGTATGTGATGATATTGCACTTGAAGTTGGGAACCTAATTCGCATACAGCCACCTTGGTATGAACTTGAAAACTATTTGTTTGCTTTTAATTATTAGCAAATACCAATTAAGGAAAGGGGGAACATTGTTCATGATATTCTACCACTTTGGTGTTGAGAAATGCTACTTTTCCAGGCTTTACGTCTACCAAAAGATTTTACATTTTTGGCTTTTCAAACTTTTGGTATAACAGGTTCATGGTGGAAGTCTGTCCATGGAAAAATTTTGCTGATAGTTAATCTGAATGCTAATTGAAAACAAATTTTGCATAACGGGCGTAACGGGGTCCCTTCCGTTCAACTATTGCCTGGAAAAGTATCAACTTGTTCTAAAAGTTTCTATATCACATCTTTTTCCTTTTTACTTCATTTTGAGCAGTGGTAAGAGTATCTCGTGACAGTACACTAGATTAACTTAAATTTGGCTGTCGTGATATGTCTGTTGCAGGAAGGAGGTATTTATTGAGCTGAAAGATGAGGTCGTAATATTGTCTACATATTTTTCCCAACTTGCTTCCTGATAAGATTTTTTTAATAGAACAAGCAGGTAGTAAATTGCTTAATTCTTACATAATCCTATTTGTTTTGAGACATGCTTAAATTTGTTTATCCTGTTATTTGCTCCATGTTTTCATATCTTGCAAATGAAGAGTTTCCACAAGTAATGCTCTCTAGCTTTTTTGTGGTACTAGTTAATGCATTTCAGATCCGTGCAAAGGCAATTTAATGTCAGCTAAGTTTATTGTTCCTACTTTAACATATAAGGTTATATTTTTATCTTCTTTTTTGGTTTCTAGGCAAGAAAACAAAACAAATTGACATTCCTGCATGTGAAAGAGTTCATAGATATATGTCACACATTCAAATGAAGAGTACTGCTCCCTTAGAACAAATTATCTAAAAGTGGGATAATTGGCACTATCTAACTTGAGTAGTCCCTGATTCCTTGGCAAAGCAGCCAGTGAGTGCATAACTTGCTCTGAAGATCCAACCCAAGGTGCCAAAGAATCTGCCAAGGAATGAGCTTCTCGAAAGATATGCATCAAAGTGCCACAAACCAGTCTAATGAGATTAATATCTTATCTATAACATAACACAATGGCCATTTTGATGAAGATTTTTTTGTTACTAAACGTCCTAGTGATAATGAATCCACTTAATTGCCCACATTCCAAAATCCTTGTCCGTAACAGAGATGAAGTTAAAGCAGCTGCTTCAGCAGCCAACACATTGAGCTCTGTTAGGCCAAAAAAAAAAAAGCAGCACTGTGTTGGCATGTATTGGTTTCTACAAATTAGTGGCGTCACTAGGTTTAGGTTGAGAAATGTTTCTGCCTTTTGGACAGTATTTATTTCATTATTGGGTGCTTAAACTGCGTTTTAGTGCAGAATATTTGATATATGCTTCTGCTGTCTTGATGGTCTGAGCAAAAGGTGCAAAATTCAGTACATTGATGGTGTGAAGAAGTCTTAAATTATTAAAAAGAGGTGTTGCAAGATGTCAAAAACTTGTAATTGTCACAGCTATTAATAGAATTTTTCTCTCTAGACTATCTAATTTTAGATCTTATTTTTAACTGATTTGATAGTCTGTTTCTTGGTTTGCTTGAATGGTCAACTATGATTTGATTCCTTTGGTGCGTCTAATGCCTGGCATTGGTAGGAATTTAGGCCATAAATCAAGCATGAACGTGTTGCTGTTTTGGTCTTGAAGTGTGTGGTTTTATCTTCATATTTTCTTCTTTACCCGGTTACGTCTGGGGATGTTCTTTCTATTTATGTTCTTGGCAGTTTGTTGTTTTCTCGTCCTAATGCATTAGCTTGGGCGTGTGATTTTCTTGTGAAAAAGTCAAGTTGACAAATAACAGTTTTGATGATGATGGCCATGAAAAAAAAATAATGATGACAGATTTTGTTCTCACAGCATATGAATTGATGAATCGTTTGCAATTTTGAGTATTGATGAATCATTTGCAATTTTGTTCTTGCGCAGGTTCTTGGTGCCTGTGAGAATTTGCCTGTTTGTTGAATATTATTGTATACATTGTGAAGCTGAGCTAATACGTGGTTATAAAAGGTAAAATGGTTCAAGCATGAAGAGTGTAGTGATAAATTAGAGCAAACTGCCCAAATAACCACTCAACTTTTAACTTTGTATGCTTTTGGTCCTTCAACTGTTAAAAGTTTAAGCTTACCCACTGAACTCAATAAAGTATATATTTCTTGCCATTGCATCTGGCTTCTACTGTCAAAACTTGACGGAAACGAGAACAGGAGTGAGGCACTTGCAAAACCAAGGATTTGTTTAGCACAACTCTATTGCAGAGGGCAAATAGCGAGTTTATAAAAATTTAATTGGCCAATGTCAAAGTTTTAAAAATTTTCTTCTTCTTCTTCACAGCCTCCACCACTAACCCAACATGCCCAAACACTTGCCCCACAGTCGCCACCTCCTGCCCTTGTATCCACCACAATTGGGTAACTCCCATAGAGATTTACTTCAACAATTCTTTAATTACATTTTTTAGTTCTTCAAATGACACTTTTTTTTTTGAACGAGATATTTGAGGATAACCCGCAAGAATTTTTCCTGCTAAGCTTTGCAAGAAGGAAAGTACGAAGCAGTGCCATAACTCGAAAATCAAGTTATTGTCGCGCCCCATAATTACGGGTATATAAAATAGATTTTGATTAATTTTAAGTGAAAATGATTTTTGATTTTTTAAAAAATAAATAAAGAAAATGGGTCTAAAATAGGACCTAAAGTGTGACAATTTTGGTTCAAAATAATAGTTTAAAAAGGGTTTTTAATAAAAAATAGGAGCCGTCACTTGGTATAGAGTTAAGATGTACAAAGTCACTTAAATGAATTTTAAATAAAAAAAAAAAGTTGAGAAAACCCTTTTCAAATGACTCTAAATCTTCGAAAATTAGAGAAAAGGAATCGAGAGTCACGGTTGAAGAAAGGGAAGGCAACGATAAAATCCAAGGTACCCTTTCAACCTAACCAAGGTTAGTTGCGTGATTTAGTCAAAAATTTTCTTAATTTAACATAAAAAACTATCATATTTGGATGTCACTATATGAATGCAAATCGAGATCTAATGTATATCGGAAGGGTTGGAATGTCTCTTCAAAATTTGATTGGTGCAAATCGCATTAATTGCGACGCCCACAAGTGACTCTTTAAAAAGGTCATGAAGTTTGCAACAAATGAGACTCGAAAAAAGAAAGAAATAATAATTTACAAATATACGTGACCTAAGGGAATGCATTATAATGAGTGCGGGGGAAACTAATACTCGTGATTTCAATTTTTCCTTTAACAGAGGGAATGCGAGCATGCTAAAGACAGAAAACCATACTCGTCCATATCCCATATTCGAGGGGGTTAATTTCCCTAATCTAATCAAGCAAAATGTACTAACCTAGTTCTAATTTTTAAATGGAATGTAAGTCCTAAATGCCATGTTCCACGCATAGGGGTAAGGAATATACATATAGGGCAAAATATGGGATAAAGGATATACATATAAGGGGAGTATGGGATAAGGGATATACATATAGGGGAAATATGGGATAAGAGATATACATATAGGGGGAATGCCATGCAAAATGATAAAAATCCTAAAAAGTAGAAAAAATATGTATGAAATGTTGTGATTGTCACGCAAGCATGATCTAGCGCATGGATGGTCCCCAAGGGTCTAGCATTGGATTACCCCATGTTTATAAGTTCTCACTAACGTTGGACTAATGAGAAATTAGAAAGGAGGGCCACAACTAGCGTTGGACTAGTGTGGTGACGTCATATATTTATTACAATCAAATAAATCATGTAAAATATAATAAAGCAAATAAACACATAAATCACATATAGCACATAACACATAAGCATGATATTTAGATGCAACAACCCTAAGAAAGCAAGTAAACACATAGGCACACAAGCATGCAAACACACACATAAAATAAAAGCGAATAAAGATCTAATTATTACATTCGGGGGGGTCCTAACTACAATTTAAAAGGGGAAAGAATGAAATGAAATAAAATAATAACCTAACTATTACAATTTGACATTTAAATGCCTTTAAAATAATCAAAAATAAATTAAAATAAATATACAAAATTAAAACAAAAAAGTAACTAAATGAATAAATGAAATAAAATAAAAGCATTCAAAAAGCATGCAATTACACACATAAAATCACATAGGAGCACATAGGGTCAAATAAAATCAAAATAAAGGAGTAGAGTATACCTCCCTTGAGTCGGTGATCTAATGAAATGGAATTACTCTCTTTTTACCCTCCAACACAAAAAAAATGATTAAGGTATCACTTTAATTAACAAATAATCATAAGAGATGAAAATAAACATGAAATTGAACAATTAAAACATTTAAATGAAAGTAAACAATCCATATTCAAAAAATCAAAACATGCAAGGACCTAATTGAAACAATTAAAGAAGTTTTAGGGGTCAAATCATTATTGTTACAAATGTTAGGGTCTAAATTAAAATAAAATAAAATAAAGGGATTAAGATGAAGCCTATCAAAGCCAAATGCTAAAATTCACAAAAATAAATCAAAACCCTCTCACCAAATCCCAAACAAAAAATATTAACCAAACCTAAATCATTTTTCAAAAATCCAAATAAAAAACTATGAATCTATCAAAAATTGTTAAAACAATTAAAGAAGTTTTAGGGGTCAAATCATTATTGTTACAAATGTTAGGGTCTAAATTAAAATAAAATAAAATAAAGGGATTAAGATGAAGCCTATCAAAGCCAAATGCTAAAATTCACAAAAATAAATCAAAACCCTCTCACCAAATCCCAAATAAAAAATATTAACCAAACCTAAATCATTTTTCAAAAATCCAAATAAAAAACTATGAATCTATCAAAAATTGTTAAACTTTCAAATTTCATCCCCAAAACTCATGAATAATCTGTCCAAAAATCACATTAAAACATGCCAAAGAAAGATACATGTTAAAAGGATAAAATTGATTTTACTTTCCAATTTTCTGATCCATAGTAGAATAAGGGGAAACCTGAGGGGTTAAAGCGCAATTTATGAAACTTTTCATGCATCTTCTTCGCAGAAAGCTATTCTTCTTCTTCGCTGGTTCTAGGTTCATTCGAAACAAGCTTGGGAATCTCATGCTGCAATCTTAACAAAAATCCAATCTCAAGTACTTGTCAAACTCCCTGAACCCCTCACCAAGATGTAATACTAAAGACACAAAAGGAAAAATCCGAGCTGAGGAGAAACTTGCAAGACCCCAGGTTCGTTCATTGGTTTCAAGTTTCTGGGTTTTCATGTCAAAATCAAACAAGCACCATACTTTCAAGCCAAGACAACAATCAAACTCGAATCTTGTACTTTGCACTCCTAAGAATTCTTAGACCCAAATTACACACACAAACAAGGACCAAAGACGCGACCTTTAGTTCATCAGATTACATATGCGGGAAACACTATCTGTTCATGGCTCCTCGATTGAATTCTTAGTTCAGATTCACATTAAATGAACAAAGGGACCGCACCAAGCTTATCAACAGCACAACAACATTACCAAGCATAACCACAGTCATCGTCATCAAACATTGGCAACCACAGAAACTTAGAAAAGGAAGAACATCATGCATAGGGAACCCAAAACTCTATGAAAATTGTATTAAACCAAGAGTCCACGATTACCTGAGAGCACCAAAGCTGTTAAATGAACGTAAAATGCCCTGAGAAACCGAGCGGTTCTGGAAAATGCAACTCAAGAACTGTGTTGCAGAAGATTTCAGTGCTGATGGAGATGCTATTTTGGGTCCCGATTTGAGAGGCTCAGAAAGGTTTCTTTGGGGAGATTCCTGAATGAAAGTTCGAATATTCCTTTCCAAGATAGTGTAGAAATCAAGTGTTCACTCAAAAGGCTAAGAGATTTTTTAGAATTTGCCACGAAACTAGGCTGGTTCGTCAGCCTGGTGATGAATTTTTGCAGCAAATTTTCTCTTTTTTCCTGCTCGATCGTCCTTCTTTTCTCCTCTCTCCCACTCTTTCTCTTTCCTTTCTGTCTTTTATCTGAAGTTTCTGTTCTTCCCCCCAGATCCTTCCTTCTTGCTTTTGTTTCTTTCCCCGTAGCTCTCTCCGTCTCCCTTTCTCTCTTGCTTTTTCTTCTTTTGTTTTCCCCCAGCCGAAACCTTCCCTTGTTGCTTTCCTTTTCCCCAGCTTTCCCCCTGCCTGTAGCCTCTATTCTTTTTTCCCTTTTTCAAACCCCAAAACCCTCCTTTTTTTTTTTTCTCAGTTTTTTCTCCTCCTTTTCCCGTAGCCTCTTTTCCTTACTTCTCATTTCCTTTTTCCAGTTTTTCTTCCAATTTTCCTTCCAAAATTCTCCCTAGCCAACAAGTGTCTTGCCACCTACCTCCCCTCTTGCATGTGTTGTCAAAAAAAAAAAATAGAAACACTTGTCTCATGCTTCCCTAACACTGTAACACACTTGTCTAATGCTCTTCTAACAGACTTGTCTACCATGCATACCCTGCACCTATCTTCTTATTTTTATTTATTTATTATATTTTATTTTTTGTCAAAATCAATTTAGGTAAACAAAAATGTTAATTCCTAATTGCAAATGCATTACAAAATTTTCATTTATTTTAAAGAAATTGAATCTAAAAGGATTAAAAACAATTTTTTTTTTAAATTTTTTGTGAGAATTTTTCCTTTTTAGAAATTTAATGCAAAAATATCTTAAAAATACAAATGATGAACCTAATTTATAAAAATAAGCAAAAATACACTAACTATCATTTTGCAAACTTAATTAATTGAAATAAAATAAAATAAAAATAGAATGAAAACAAGAATTAATAATAAGAAATAAAGCTAAAATTTAAATTAAATAAAATTAAAATTTTGGTGTCTACAATTATGTTCAATGCATACCCTTAAGCTCAAGACTACATAATTCAATGATTTTGGGTGGCATGAATTTTAATTTTGAGAATGCCTTTTAGGCTTCCAAACAATCTTCTATGGAGTTTTCTTTGCATCCCTCATTTCTCCCAATTACCTTCGACCAAGACAGATTTAATTGAGCTGTAAACAATGAGAAAAAAAAAAAGAATTTAACATAGCTAGATTTAAATTTGATGGTTCATATTTTTTTTCTTGGTGCAGATGTAGGGTTTCGGGAGGAAATGGTTTGGAAAAGCAAGAAAAGGCAATGAAGAAAGAGAACAAAAAAAAAAAAAAATTTTACTAGGTTGACAAATATGACCCTAGCATTTTCTCTTGCATGGTGCATCTTTTTGGTTCTATCAATTTTAACTAAAAAAATAAATGGAATGGTTAGAAATATAGATTTTATTGAAATCAGTGTGTAAGTTTAAACTTTTAATACTAGCATGGTTGAAGGTGCTCCAAGTTAAAAGTTTAGTGGCTCTTTGGATAATTTGCCCGATAATTATTCTTATCTAGGGTCACCTGTCAAAATAGCTTGGCTTTCTTCTCCACAGTTTTGTTATCATCTGTTCAAAACATCTTTAGATGTCAAAAGCTTTCATCAGAGCACCTAATCTCCTACAAGAATCACATTTATCTCATAAATTCCAAGAATTATGGATTCATGGCCTTTAATCATGATCAAAAGATTTAGTACAGTTGAGTGGTGAACTAGTTGGAAATGGACTGACTCAAACTTTATAATAGGGTACGATTAGTATCACAAAATGCTATTCCTGAAATGGCTAGCATGATGCCTGCATAAAGAATTAATCACAAATATTTCTAATTGTTGGGCTGAAATAAAATATATGTATGTTCAGATGGACCAGCTGACTTCAAACCATAGCGTGTTAAATTAACTTGGCACAAATTGCCGGTAAGTATTCTTCAGTAACATCCTTGAATTGGACCTCAGCTACAAATTTTCGACAGTGAATCCTTCTCAGTAGTGCCTAGAACAAAAACATTAAGCATAAAATGGTTTCAGAAGCAGCGTTAGCTCTGGTTCCGAAGGAATGACATGATTTCTTATTCATTAATGCAAACTGAAATATGGTTACCAATCAATGTTCACCTTTTATAATGTAGATAAGTGCAGCACTAATGATTCTAGAACACTACTATTATATGCTACTTAGACATCAACACACTGAGGTGTATATCCAGTATAATTGATGTGAAGATAACTTAGTTCTGTTTATCTTTCTATAATTGCATAGCTCATATATGAGAGTATAGGGAGGATTTGAGCGTGAATCTCATAGCCAAGTTCAACCAATTACCAATGTTTATCAAACTCCTTTATTATTCAGATTATGAAACAGCATAATGATAACATTAATTAAAACAAAACTTAACAAGAGAACAGTTCTTAGGGTCCAGATTTCTTTAATTGTTCCAGCCATAAATTTGTATCATGGTTAATTAATTAAATTTTGTGGGGTATCTATGATAAATCTCTTAATATTGCGAAACTTGCTTCTACTAGTGAATCAATTATATCAATAAATAGATTTAATGTACTTTCATGATCTAAACCTTACTATAGACTCATTAAGATCAAAAAATTATACAGTTACAGTCAAAGTGCTTCCTAAGTTTGGTGGGTTATTAATTAGCAACTTGTCCATTAACTAATATCTTAGATGCTTCCTAATCAAACGTCTTTAAATTGCAGAGTATTTCTAAATACAAAAAATAGCATCTACATGAGATTCAACAATCAACCAAAGAAAGATCATTAACTAGAGAACAATAGATTTCATCTAACTTTGGGAAGAAGTAATTTAACTCAACATATGCTTAAAATAAAGAAAAACACAATAAAAGTAAGGGTCTTTCTAACGGAGCACTTGTTAAGATATATTTTGGGTGTCATATTTTTTAAAATGTAAGATTAATTCAAGAAAGTAAATAAATACAAACGAAATGAGGTAAGATTAAATAGGGAAAGTATATAAATGCAAGAAATGGTAATAATTGTTAGTATGTGTATATATAGTATTTTAGGTGATTTTAAGGTGTGTTAATAGATGTCCAATGGGCACTCGTTAGAAAAATCCTTAAAGTAAATAAAGTGAAATTCATAAAAGGTCAAATGTGAAAGAAAAGAAAATCTTGTCCAACATAGGTGTGAAATTCTTTCTTCTTCCTTGTATCTTCAATGAAATCCGTAACAAAGAAAAACATAAAGAAAAGCTATTACAGCCTACAATATTCCTAAAAACAACTTTAAATTAGAGATTTACATTTTTTACAAGATCCATTTCAAAAGAATATTTGAACAGTTCTGCCATTGAATTAAAAGCAAAATAACTCTATGAAGAAAGACTATTTATCTTTGATATAAAACAGGGAAGCTTTAGAAAATTGAGTCAAATTCTAGTGGATCAAGAATCAAGTTGTGCGGACATCTAGATGTAATGTTTTGACAAAAATGCCACCAATTAGTCAAAAGACTGTCATAAATGTTTCCAAAAACATAGCACCAAAAAACTACCTCTATACTTTGAACTCCTGAATATCAGAAGACATGAACAGGCGATGAGTATCAATTTTCTATATTTTATTCCTCCTACATTTTATTCTTTTATTACACTTATGTACTTAATTTAGTAATTTAGATTATATTTTATGATTTGAGTAGGTTTTAGAGCATCAAAGACTTCATGTAATCAAAATTAAGAGCGTGGTGCAATTTCAAATTTTTAATAAGTACCCCAAGTAATTAAGAGCATGGTGCAATTTCAGATTTTTTGAAGTTTGCATTCAAAAAAAAAAAAAAAGGAACCAAACCCAGGATTTAAAATTTAAGAAATTTAAAGATAAAGTTTGATATACTTGTTAACTTTGGTCCATAACTTTTGATGTTTATAAAACAATGGATGATACTAATATCTTTTCAAGAAATACTTTCAGCTATGAATCAAATCTGATTCAAAGAACAAGAGCATTTGAAAGAGATAAAGAAAGTTGAAAGCTGTCGGATGCTCGCGAAGACAACATCGGACATTCGATAAATAATGCAGCATTTCAGACGCATGAAAAACTCCACCAGATGTCCGAAAGAATTAAAATGATTTCTCAAACTCACTGTCTTCTGTCGGACCAAGCATCAGTTGTACCGGACGTCCGATACTCCTAACGGCTAGTTGACTCTTCAACTGCCTTTTATCCGTTGGAAACTTTAATGAAGCACTTTCTTGGTCTCATATAAATAGAGTATGGTCAGAAATTTCAAACAATTTTTGCACATTGAAGATACAAAAGATATAGAGTAGTTTTAGTGAGAAAACATTCTCCAAAGAAGATTTGTAATTTTGGTGGTGTGAAATTCATTATAAACTTTTCATTTATGAGTGAATACTTCAATAGTGTAGCTTTGTGAGGGTTGTCCTGAGGGATAGTAAAACTTTCTAACATGACCGAGTGGAGCTTGGGGCAAGGAGGAAGTGAGCCTTTCTTTGTACACAAGATTGGTTGTATTTCATCAATTTGAAAAAGTTTGTTTGAATTGATCTACAAGCTCAAGAGGAGCTTGGTAGTCAATTGATTTGCAATTCTTCCCTTTTTATTTATTTATTGTTATTTTGTGATCTTTAAATTGCTTATATCGTCTACTTCTCTCAAGTGATTTTGTTCATTCATTAATTGATTCATTATGTGATAATTTAGAAAAGAGAGTAACTTTCATATTAGTAAAAAGTGTCTCATAACTTGATTAGCTTTTTAAATAACCTAATTTCCCCCCTCTTAAGTTGTTTTCGATCCTTACAATTGGTATCAGAGTTTGGTTTCCTAGAGATTAAGTTCAAGCGACTTTGAAATAAAATGACAACTAACAATGCCATTTTTTTTAAGGATAATCTCTCAACAGACTTCCAATATTTAATGGATCCAATTATGTGAGTTGGAAGGAAAGAATGATTGTTTTCTTACAATATATTAATATTGAACTGTGGTTTATTGTTAATGAAGGTGCATATGATGCCACTGTTATAGATGAAGTTACACATAGACCAAGACCAAAAATCAGAAATGAATTAACTGGTGAAAATAAAACCCATCTCACCTTGAATGCCAAGGCTATGAATGTGTTGTATAGTGTTTTAGATTCAAACGAATCCATTAGGGTCAAAGGGTCTAGATCTGCTAAAGAGATTTGGGACAAATTGAGAGAAATTCATGAAGAGAGTGAAAATGTGAGAGAACAAAAGAAATCTATATTAATTATTAAATATGAATCATTTAAGATGGAACCTCATGAAAATATTGACAAAATGTATTGTAGATTCAATGATCTCATTAAAAATTTTGAGGTACTAGAAAAGGAATTCTCCTTAGGAGAGAAAAACAAAAAAATCTTGAATGCCTTGTCCAAGAATTGGGAAAGTAAGGTGACTGCCATTGAGGAAGCTAAAGATTTGAATTCTATGTCTATTGAATCCCTTATCAATTCTCTAATCTCTTATGAGCTGAAACTGAAGACTAAGGTACAAGAGGAAGAGAATGCAAAGATGAGAAAGAGTATTGCTCTAAAAGTATTTCAAGATGAAGATGACTCGACTTTCTTGAATGGAGAAGATGTAGATGTTGACGACAATGATTTTGTTCTCATCACAAGAAATTTCAAGAGAATTCTCAATAAAAGGAGATTCAGAAAAGGAGGTCTTAACAATTCATTTTCAAATTAATACAACAATGCAAGAAACAAAAGAAAACAAAAGGCCAATAAAAAGTAAACGGACAAATGCTATGAATGCAGCCAACTTGGACAATACATGACTGAGTGTCCAATGAAGAAGAAGAAAGAAGGAAGAAAATCAAGATTCAACAACTTCCAATTCACATGAAATGAGTGCAACTCTGATGGTGAAATTGAAGAAGAAGAAGAATCTGCTCAATTGGCTTTTATGGCCATTGAAGATAATGAGATAACGACTTCTAATCCTTAATTTCAAAGTGATGATGAAACTGGTGATGATCTTGAATCTTTCATTAAAAAATTGCATGATAGTTTAAAAGAATCTTATGCTAAAAACAAGGAATTAAAATACAAAATTAGTTTTCTTCTTCAGGATAATACACGCATTTTTCAAGAAAATAAGAAGCTGAAAACTGAAAATGATTTCTTGAAAAAGAATAAGATTGATTTACAAAATAAATTTGATAGAAAAATAAGATTTTATGAAATGTTAAAAAAGGAACAAAATGATTTGAAAAGAAGAATGGATAATTTAAATGAATTGCTCCAATATAAAAAATAAGACTGTTTTCAAAAGAATGAAACAAAGTCTCATCTTAGCACTTATGAGAAGAAAATAAATTCTGGTGCAAATAAATTTACTATTTATAAGAGAAAATAAGTAAAATATATTTAACCTGTTTATATAAATAACTCTTTGATTATGTGTAATTTTTGTTGTCAAAAAGGTCACATGAAAAGTGATTGCTATGTGAGAAAGAACATGAAAAGAGATATGAAATGCATGTGGATAGTTAGACATGTTGCTAACTCTCAAGGAGCCAAAAATTAATGGGTACCATATATTAGTTCTTGAACTCTTGACTAGGTGAATCTGGTGAACATTATTAAGGAATGAAAGTGGTTCATAGACAGTGAATGTTCAAAATACATGACCGATGATCCATCACAATTCATCAAATTCAAGCCAAAATCAAATGGCATAGTGACATTTGGAGATGACGTGTTTCTACCTCAAGACCATTGGAGTTTTTACATTTTGATTTGTTTGGTCCTAGACAAATTACTAGTTTGGGTGATAAGAGATATTATTTAGTCATTATTGATGATTATTCTAGATACACTTGGGTGATTGTTTTTGCTCACAAAAATGATACTTTCAAAAAAAAAATTTTCCTATTTGTAAAAGTTCAGAATCTGTTTGGTTTAAATATTGTTAAAATTAGCAGTGTCAATTGTTCGGAATTTAAATGTTGTGACTTTTCAAAATTTTGTGATTACACTTTAGGCACTCTAGGGTCATTTGCACTTCATATTAGGATGCATCTTTTATATTTTCTCTTTTGATGTTTCAAATACTCTGTACTAATGGATCTTGGTTAACATTCATGGTTTCTAGTTGGATTGCTAATGTATTTTGGTTGATATTTCTCTGTTTGGTACTTCTTTTGGTATTAATTCTCTGTTTTTGGTTGATGATTGATGTTGGTATGTTGGTGATTGCTGAATTTTGGTATCATTTCTCTGTTTTTGATTGATATTTTGGATTCTCTGTTATGGCAACTACATTATAGATTATGGTTGTTGGATTTTACTCTCATCTTATGATGACAAAAAGGGGAAGAAATGGATGTTATGTGAAAGGGGGAGTTATTCTGAGATTATAAGTTTGACACTTAAAAATTTTTGATCCAATGAGTGAGGGGTAGCTTATGCTTAATCTTTTTCTTTCTTCCATCCATTGTTTTGTCATCATCCAAAAGGAGGAGAATGTTGACCTTGGTCCCTAGTTTTTGATGTTTACAATATAATGGATGATACTAATATCTCTTCAAGAAATACTTTCAGCTATGAAACAAATCTGATTCAAAGAACAAGAGCATTTGAAAAAGATAAAGGAAATTGAAAGCTGTCAGACGCTTGCGAAGACAACATCGGACGTCCGATAAACAATGCAGCACTTCGAATGCATGAAAAACTCCATCACTGGACGTCCAAAAGAATTAAAATGATTTCTCAAACTCACTGTCTACTGTCGGACGCAAGTATCAGTTGTACTGGACGTCCGATACTCCTAACGGTTAGTTGATTCTTCAGTTGTCTTCTATTCGTTGGAAGCATTAATGAAACACTTTCTTGGTCTCATATAAATAGAGCATGATCAGAAATTTCAAATAACTTTTGCACACTGAAAATACAAAAGATATAGAGTAATTTTAGTGAGAAAACAATCTCCAAAGAAGATTTGTAGTTTTGGTAGTGTGAAGTTCATTATAAACTTTTCATTTGTGAGTGAATAATTCAATAGTGTAGTTCTGTGAGAGTTGTCCTGAGAGATAGTAAAACTTCCTACCTTGGCCAAGTGGAGCTTGGGGTAAGGAGGAAGTAAGCATTTCTTTGTACAAAAGATTGGTTGTATTTCATCAACTTGAAAAAGTTTGTTTGAATTGATCTACAAGCTCAAGAGGAGTTTGGTAGTTAATTGGTTTGCAATTCTTTCCTTTTTATTTATTTATTGTTATCTTGTGATCTTTAAATTGCTTATATCTTCTACTTCTCTCAAGTGATTTTGTTCATTGATTGATTGATTGATTGTGTGTTTATTTAGAAAAAAGAGTAAATTTTATATTGAGCAGAAAGTGTCTCATAACTTGATTAGATTTTTAAATAACCTAATTCCCCCCTCTTTGGTTGTCTTCGATCCTTACAATACTTACTTGGAACTAGAAGCTTTAAGAATTGGGGAAACTTTAAAAATTGATCCTTTTAAGCAGCGTAATTGAATGCAAACTTCAGAACTTTATTAATTTTTTAGAAGAGAAGGGCGCTTGCTTTCTTTAACACTCTGATGCCCTTTTCTTATCCTTTTGATAGTTATTTATAGCTATCAAAATATTACATTTGAATTTTGCTTGCATTTGAGGTTCATTTGAATTTACATGCCGACACTCTTCTCTTCTTTTGATTGGTGCTTTGGAGATTGTATCTTATCTTCTTTTGAAAATGGCCAACCCCTTTTATTTATACGTCATTTGGGTCTTGTGCGCATGGTCTACCAAACGGATCAAAAGTGGAATCTGATGAGGAACATGTTGGCTCATCTGTCCTCTTTTGTTGATTTTGTAGATAATTCATATATTCTTGTAATATTTCGAGATTCTGCATCATCTTCTTGAGTAGGAATTCATTTATTGTCAAATCTGATGGTTATGCTTGTTCTTTCTTTTTGAGGAGTTCTTGGAATGCTTCCTTTTGAAATTGATGAACTGACCATTTGAGTTTTTCTTCTATTTCTAAAAATTTGATAACATTTTCTTGATCACATAAATTTAAATTGAATCCCGCCCACCATTTGATTTTGAATTCTCGAACTAGGGACATTGGGAGTGGTTTTTCCAACTCTTGGGGTATTTTAAACCTCCAACAAAAAATCCATGGAACTTTAAATTCAATATAAAACAGAATGTGCTTTGAATATACCTCTCTTGTGGCTTTTTTGAGATAAGTCTGGGACCCCATTAATGCTCTTGGAGGTAAAATTTCTTTGTTGGGTCCAAACCAGTTCCACCAATGATGAAACCAAATTGGAAATTTCCTGCTGCAACTTTCTTTGAAAGTAAAAATCAAGAATGATTGAATGGCCTAAAGAAAAAGGCACGATACCAAGCCATCTTATAGTCTTGGTGTGTGAATCCATCTGGAATAAATCTAACCGAGAATGACTTTTTTGGTTAAAAAGAAGTCTATTCAATAGGTAAATAGATTTTTTTTTATTATACATTTGGAATGGCTAATCATTTCAGATTTTTCTTTGTCTGGAATAGGATAAATTTCTACTGATTGAGTGTCTGTGAGGATTAACTCATAATAGTCTAAATTTTTTTTTGGATCATCTGGTTGCTAGTAACATTTTGAGTGAAATAATCTTTGAGTAAGATTTGTAAGTGAACTATATGGTGGTACTTTTTGGAATTTGGTTAGGGTAATATATTGAGTGAAAGGCTTTTGTGAAATAGGTGGAATTTTCATTGGATTTATTTGGTGAGGAAGGTTTTGAAGAACTTGGATTTGCTTTTGAAGGAGTTGAATTTTTTGCTACTTGAATATAGCTTAAAGTTGGAAAGTTTTGGAGTAATTGGAATCTATTAAGAGTTATAGAAATTTGAGTGATTGACATTTCATAGTTTTTTGGAGTCCTTGGTTTTGAACCTCCAACTTTGGAATCCATATTTCTTGCAAATTTAACAAATAACACTACTCATATTTTCTTTCTCCTTTCTGATCCATGTATTGTAATGAGAATTGTTTTGACCGCTTTGGGTAAGCCAATGCTTCATCATAATAAATCCGTTAATCTTTCTCCTCATACGATAACATTGTTCTTTGAGAGAAAGAATGGCTTTTGAAGACTTTAAATATACTACTGGATATCTATGAAGATGATAAGGTTGAATTCTTTCTTGAGGTGTATAATAAATGAATCGACGTGTTGTTAGCAGAGTTTCTTTTTGAATCTGTTGTTTGGAATAATGCTATTTTCGGATCATTTTTACAAACTGATCCTGGGTGAATCTATCCTTTTGATCCATTGCCCTGTAAAAATTTTCTTATTAAAAAATCAGGAAGGGAATTATTTTCTCCTTTTATAAATTCTATTTCAAAATAAAACACTGACAAAATAGCTTGCCATCTTGCAAAAATTTGTTTGGAAACTATATTTTTTACATCTTTTTGCCGTTTGGTCAGCTTCATGAGACTCTCAAACAAAGATATGAGCCAAGGTAGGAAAGAGCTTGTGTAAGACTTGTGAAAATTTCAGGTTGCAATCCAAAACTCTCTAATTAGCCTTCAGGCATGGATTGTCATATTGTCACCTACACAATAAATCACTTAGTTAGTAGTCATAGGTATAAAACTATGCAACAGCTTACCATTCACATGTACAAGATAAGGATCTTCATAATGATGCTTGTTTATCTCAATTCATATCTTTTGATGATTACAAAACAAATGGATGTTTCTAATACTTTTTGTAGAGACCCTTTTCAGAAATGACACTAAACAGGTCTGTGAACTTAAAGCAAAAAAGAAGGACAAAAAGGATGTAAAGTGCTGAGGATGATGTCGGACGCACAAAAGGAGAGTATCGGACGTCCGACATTCTTTGAGTATCTTCGGACGTATGAAGAACTCAGACTCAGACGTCCGAAAAAGACAAGCCAGGGCTTCTACGACTACTGATCACGATCGGACGCTCAACACCTGAGCATCGGACGTCCGACAAGCGTTGCTGCACTTCGGATGCAACACATTGGACACATCGGCTGTCTGAAGAAATTGAAGAGGAAAATTCGAAGTGTGCATCTTACTCTCGGACGCATGGTGATAAGGGATCGGACGTCCTAAGAGATTCAAGAGAACTTCCAGAAATCATTGATCGCGTTCGGATGCATAAAAACTGACTATCAGACGTCCGACAGCACCAACGGCTAATTGACTCTTCAGTTGCCTTCTACCTGTTGACAGCATTTATTGAAGAATTTTCTGGTCTCCTATAAAAAGAACAAAGTCAACCACCTCTGAGTAACTTTGCACATCAAGTCTACATCGGATCGTGAGTGATTCAAGTGTTAGAATACTCCTAAGGAACATTTGTACTCTTAGCTTGTGCAATCTTCTTGTAGTTTTTCAAGTGTGACACAACTTCTTCAATAGTATAGCATTGTGAGGGTTATTCGAGTGTTTGTAAAACTTCCTTGCTTGACCAAGTGTGATTTGGGGCAAGAAGGAAGTGATCATTCCCTTGTACACAAGATATTGGTTGCAAGATTGTTCAACTTGAAGTAACTCAGTATATAAAGTGCTGTTCAAACTCAAGTTGAGTTTGAAGTCTGGTTTGTTTCTCTATTCTCGTTTACAGCTTTTTATATAAACTGTTCTCCACTTCATCTCACGTATACCTGAACTTTCTTGTAAACTGATCCATTGGGTAGTCATTAAGATAAGAAGGGTAGGCTTTGAAAAAAGGTGACTTATATTTCAGCTGGTTTTTTGAAAACCTAATTAACCCCCCCTCTTAGGTTGTCTTCGATCCTTACAATTGGTATCATAACTTGGTCTCCTAGAGATTAAGCTCAATCGACTTGGGAGTAGATATGACTACCAACAATGCCATGTTCTTTGAGGGACAATCTGTCACTAGACCTCCAATGTTCAATGGATCAAATTATGTGAGTTGGAAGGAAAGGATGATTATATTCTTACAATCTATTGATATTGAGTTGTGGTTTATTGTTAGTGAAGGTCCATATGACGCAACTATTATTGATGAAACTACTCATAGGCTGAGACAAAAAACCAGAAGTGAGCTGACTGCTGAAGATAGAACTCATCTCACTTTAAATGCCAAGACTATGAACGTTTTATACAGTGCATTAGACTCAAATGAGTCTATTAGAGTCAACAGCTGCAGATCTGCAAAAGAAATTTGGGATAAACTTAGAGAGATCTATGAGGGAAGCGAGAATGTGAGAGAGCAAAAGAAATCCATTCTGGTCACTAGTATGAATCTTTTAAGATGGAGTCTCATGAAAATATTGACAAAATATATTGTAGATTCAATGATCTGATCAAGAATTTAGAAGTGCTTGAGAAGGAGTACTCTCTAGGTGAGAAGAACAGAAAAATTCTGAATGCTCTATCAAAGGATTGGAAAAGCAAAGTGACTGCCATAGAGGAAGCCAAGGATCTAAATACTTTATCCATTGAATCTCTGATTAACTCTCTAACTTCTTACGAATTGAAACTTAAATCTAAGATGCAAGATGAAGAAGACACAAAAGGAAGAAAGAGTATTGCTCTGAAAGCTTCACAAGACGAAGATGAAACAGCCTCACAGGATGAAAATGATTTGGAAGGTGATGACAGTGATATTGCACTCATCACAAGAGGCTTCAAAAGATTTCTCAACAAGAGAAGATTCAGGAAAAGCGGATCCAGCAATTCCTTCCCAAATCAGTCTAATGACTTCAGAAACAGAGGAAAACTGGAGTTCAACAAGAAGCTGACTGATAAGTGTTTCGAATGTGGTCAACCTGGACACTATGCAAATGAGAGTCCAATGAAGAAAAAGAAGGAGAACAAGGTTGAACGAAAACCAAAGTTCAACAACTTTCAGATTACCTGGAATGATTGCAATTCAGAAGGCGAAGTTGAAGAAGAAGAAGAGTCTGCTCAAGTGGCTTTCATGGCCATTGGAGATGAAGAGGTAACACAATGCAACGCTCAAACCGATAGTGATAGTGAATCTGATGTTGATGTTAATTCTTTTCTAGAAAAAATGCACAACAGCTTGAAAGAATCCTATGTTAGAAACAAGGAACTAAAGCAGAAAATTAGCTTTCTAATCCAAGACAATGCAGATCTTTTTCGACAAAACCAGTGTCTTAAGCATGAAAATGAAAACCTGAAAAGGACTGAAACTGATGTGTTTGCTGAACTTTACAAAAAGAAAAATGTTTGTGACATACTCAGAAGTGAGCAATGTAACTTAAGAAAAAGGATGGATGATTTATGTCAATTGTTACACCATTTGAAACAGAACCGTCTTCAAAAGAATGACACTGTACCTTATGTTAATACTCATCAAATAAGGCTGAATCAAAATGCAAATGAGTTTGCTATCCACAGGAGAAGGCAAGTCAGATTCATTAAACCTGTTCATTTGATTGATCCAATGTCTATATGCAACTTTTATTGTCAATTTGGTTACATGAATAGCAACTGTTATGTTAAGAAAAACATGAGGAATGGCATGAGATGCATGTGGGTAGTTAAACATAAGACTAACTCTCAAGGACCCAACATGTAAAGGGTACCAAGTATTATCTTGTGGGTTTGTGTGTAGGTGAACCAGGATAACATTGCTAAAGAATCAAAATGGTTCATTGATAGTGGATGTTCAAGACATATGACTAGTGATGCATCACAATTCATTAAACTCAAGCAAAAAGCAAGTGGAAAGGTAACGTTTGGAGATGTTAACAAAGCCAAAACTGTTGGTATTGGTGATGTTGGTAAGAATGGTCAAACCTTTATCCACAATGTTCTTCTCGTTGACAATCTGAGCTATAATTTATTAAGTGTTAGCCAATTGTGTGATAGGAATCTGTTTGTATTGTTCAAAAAGCTTGAATGTCTCATATTTGACTCAAAGTTCAACATTATTTTCAAAGGAAAAAGAGTTAAGATGTCTATGTTGTTGTTCTTGAAAAAATTGATTTCTCCTTTATCAAATGTCTCAAAGTAGCAAATGAGGACCCATGGTTATGACATAGAAGGCTGTGTCACTTCAATATAGATTTGCTAAAAGAAATCTCAAAAAAGGAACTTGTAAGAGGTCTCCCAAAAATCAGATTTGAAAAGGACCGGATTTGTGATGCTTGCCAATTTGGAAAATAAGTTAAAATATCCTTTAAACCCAAGAAATGTGTTTCTACTTCAAAACCACTTGAACTTTTACACCTTGACCTGTTTGGTCCCACACAAACTACAAGCCTTGGTGGTAAGAGATATTGTTTTGTGATTGTTGATGATTATTCTAGATATACTTGGGTGATATTCCTTGCTCATAAAGATGATGCCTTTAAGAATTTTACTTCATTATTTGCTAAAGTGCAAAATCTGCTTGGCTTGAAAATTGTCAGGATTAGAAGTGATAATAGGACAGAATTCAAGTTCTGTGGTTTTCCAGAATTTTGTGATCATAATGGCATTACTCATGAATTCTCTATTGTTAGAATTCCCCAACAAAATGGAGTTGTAGAAAGAAAAAATAGAACTCTCCAAGAGGCTGCTAGAACCATGCTTAGTGAATGCAATTTACCAAAGTATTTTTGGGCTGAAACCATAAACACAGCCTGTTATACCATGAACAGAGTTCTCCTAAGATCAATTTTGAACAAAATCTCCTATGAGCTCATGTTTGACGAAAAGCCTGTTGTTGGTTATTTCAGAGTATTTGGTTGTAGATATTTCATTTTGAATATCAAGGAACACCTTGGAAAGTTTGACAAGAAATCTGATGAGGGAATTTTCTTTGGATATTGTGAAAACAAAAGAGGGTTCAGAGTTTATAATCGTAGAACACTGATTATAGAGAAGGTGATACATATTACTTTCGATGAATCTAATGGTGACACTCCTATGAGTTGTGGTGAAGATGATGATACAGGTGTTCAAGAATAACTGAAGAAGTTAGCAATCAATGATCATGACTCTGCTTCACCAGAAATTGATTTAAATGATGCTGATACTCAGGTCAGTCCAGCTGGAGAAGTAAATGATAGAGATACTACTACTCCTAATAATCTTCCAAGAACCTGAAAATTTGTTCATAACCATCCCAGGAGCTTATAATTGGTGATCCATCTGAAAAGGTCAGAACTCGTTCCTCTAGACACCTAGTAGATAATCTTGCTTTAGTATCACATATTGAACCTAAAAATGTTGTTGATGCATTGAATGATGAGCACTGGATTTTAGTCATGGAAGAAGAGTTAATCCAATTTGAAAGAAACAAGGTTTGGACCCTGGTTGCTAGACCACAAGGCCATCCTATTATTGGCACAAAGTGAGTTTTTAGAAATAAAATGAATGATAAAGGAGAGGTTGTTGGAAATAAGGCCAGGCTGGTGGCTAAGGGATACACTCAAGAAGAGGGAATAGACTTTGATGAGTTTTTTGCACCTGTAGCTAGGCTGGAGTCCATAAGAATGTTTCTAGCATTTGCATGTTTCAAGAATTTTAAATTATTTCAGATGGATGTTAAGAGTGCTTTCTTAAATGATTTTATAGATCAAGAAATCTATGTTGACCAATCTCCTGGTTTTGAAAATGAATCTTATCCAGATCATGTTTTTAAACTCTCAAAAGCTTTATACGGATTAAAGCAAGCTCCTAGAGCATGGTATGAACGTCTGAGTGGATTTTTGATTGAAAATGATTTTAAAAGGGGCATTGTAGATACTACACTTTTTACAAAACAAAACTCACGAGATCTTTTAATTGTGCAAATATATGTGAATGATATCATATTTGGTGCTACTAATGAGAACTTGTGCAAGGACTTTTCCATCATCATGTAAAAAGAATTTGAAATGAGCATGATGGGAGAACTGAACTTCTTCCTTGGACTCCAAGTGATTCAAACCCAAGATGGAACATTTATAAATCAAACAAAATACACCAAAGAGTTGCTGAAAAGATTCGGAATGGAGGACTCAAAACCTGTTGGAACACCTATGTGCACATCTACCAAACTTGACAAAGATGAAGAAGGTACAAAAGTTGAGGAAAAGAAGTATAGAGGTATGATTGGAAGTTTACTTTATTTAACTGCCAGTAGGCCTGACATCATATTTGCTGTATGCTTATGTGCTCGATTTCAATCCTGTCCAAAGGAATCACACTTGAATACGGTAAAAAGGATTTTGAGATATCTTAAAGGAACCTTAAACTATGGCTTGTGGTATCCAAAATGTCATGAACTTCCTTTATGTGGATTCTCTAATGCTGACTTTGGTGGTTGTAAAATAGATAGGAAAAGTACTACTGGTATATGCAACTTTCTTGGAAATTGCTTGGTATCTTGGTTTAGTAAAAAATAAAATGCTATCTCATTATCCACTACTGAAGCTGAATATGTTGCTGCTGGTGCTTGTTGTGCTCAATTGTTATGGATAAAAAACACATTGAATGATTTTGGTCTAGTATATGAATGTGTGCCTATGTACTGTGACAACACTAGTGTAATTAATCTGACAAAAAATCCCATTCAACACTCTAGGACTAAGCACATAGATATAAAGCATCATTTCATTCGTGATCTTGTCTCCAAGGGGGTTATCCCTGTTGAGTTCGTTTGTTCTAAAGAGCAAATCGCTGATATCCTCACAAAAACTCTTCCACTGGATCAATTTGTGTTCTTGAGATCAAAACTGGGTGTTTCAGAAAAAATATTCTAAGTTTTGTTTCTAGTCAATCTTTATCGGACGTCCGATGAATTGGAACGGACGTCCGACAGTGTTCTTCGTCCTGTTTCAGAAAAACCCTGGTTCGGACGGATGTGTCGGACGCTTCACTTCGTTCGGACGTCCGACACTCAAAAATTGTGCCCTATAAGGTAGTTACCCATCATTCTCAGTTCATTTTCTTCCATAAGTCTCGGACGCAACCTTTCAGTTTCCTCTCATATTTGAAATTCAAATTTCTCTCTCTTCAAACCAAGTTCCAAGAAATTAACTCAACCAACTCCATTACACCTCTATTGCTCATTAACCACTCACAAAAATCACTCCTAACCCCCAACTACCCCAAAACTCCCAATTCACATACGAAACCCTAACTTCACATAACTCTCTCAGTGCGGCATTTTAGTGCACTCTAGTTGCCTCTTACTGCATTTTTCCTCTACACACCACATTCTGCATAAAAAATCATATCCACATTGTATCATGGTTAGAATCAGAGGAGGATCCACTAGTGCCGGACGGTCCTTTAGACTTAGGGATGAAGACATTGAAATTGTGGAACCACCTCCTGTGGCACCTAAAAGGAAGATTGTGACCCGTGGTGGTAAAGTGAAGCAAACTGCCCAAAGAAAATTGGTTACTCCAACTGCTGAATCATCTGATGAGCAGATGGAAGGGCAGAACTCTGAAGGGAACATTATTGGTGAAAATGAGGAACCAGAGCAGGCTACCCAGGGTGAAGAAACTGTCACAAGGTCATCTGGTAAAAGAAAGAGGACTGCAAGGAGGAAGAGCACTCCCCAATCCAAGAAAAAGCAATCTGTTGATCCCTCTGTTGATCAGCAAAATGAAGGAAACACTACTGAGAGTCTGCAAACACATGAACCCTCAACCAGGAAGTCTCCAAGGACAAGAACTGAGACTCAAAATGTTGGGGCATCTGCCACACAAATCTCAAGTAGGAAACGTTCTGGAAAGGCTCCTGTTTCTCAGCTCGTAGAAGAACCCACTCCTCTCCCCAAATTCATTGATGATGAAGCCAGAGACAGATTTGAGTTAGTCTCTCAAAAAGGGTTTATCACCCAAAGGCTCATTCTTCCCTATGAATTTCGTAAGCTTGATCTTGAACCCGTTATTAAACTGTTTGAATTCCAGAATTGGACTCATCTTCTGACCATTCCTAATGTCTTTTATCCTGACATGCTTTATCAATTCTTTGCTAACCTTAGAAAGGGTAAATCACACACTGAACTCATCTCTAGGGTCAATTCTGTAGACATCACATTAACTCCTGACATTGTGAATTCCATTTTGAAAACTAGTATTGAACCTGGTTTCAAAGGAAAAATTACAAATTTCTTTTGATATGAGGAATTTCCTTCTGCCTACCATCATTTTTACAATGCTAAACTCATGACCTATTTTCAAACCAAATTCAATACTCATGCTGAGGCAAGATTGGATGATCTCAGTCCTCAGAATCTGATCATTTTCACCATCATTTCAAATCTGTTGGTGCCAACTGATGGCCACAGAACAGATGCAAACAAAATGGAACTCTATCTTTTCTACTGCTTTGTTGAAAAAATCCGCATTGACTTTGGATTTGTAATGTGCAAGTTTCTGCTCAAAATTAGCACTGACAGTCGTAGGAAGCTCTCTTATGGCAGATTTCTGACCCCTATCTTTGACCACTTTGAATTACATTTTTCTGAAAAATCTCCCAAAGACAGTGCTTCATCAGTTTTCTCAAAAGCTTACTTTGAACGAAAGAACTTAAAATTTTTTGAAGGCCATTGGTGCTATAAGGAGACTGTGGCTGAGTCTAGAAGGAAAAACTTTCATGAAACCCCTGTCACTCCTAGGACTCCTCGTGATCAGTCAGACTTTGTCTCTCCTTTCACCATTCATCCTTGAAAGTCTGCCAACAAGCCCTTCGCATCCAATTCTGAAGTCATCTCCTTGCTTGAAGACCTCAAACAGCATATCTTGCTTATTGAAGATGGTCTCATGATGATTATGACACCTGCCCAACAATCCTCCTTCATTGAAAAAAGAAACCTTCTTGTTCCTCCAATACCTAAAAACAATGCAAATGAGCCAAGATCTGAGCCCACAGGGCCAACTACTGGTACTGAAACCACACCAGCTTCCAGTTCTCAGCCCAAGTATAAAGGCAAGGCTCCAGCAACTGGGGAAGCATATGAAGATGATGATGAAGAAATTGAGGAAGAAGAGGACCCTGATCAGTTTCGTCTGGCTAGGAGGAGACCTGGATCATCTAAAATCACCATCTAGGCACTACTAGGTCACTGCACCTTAATCTAGGACTATAGTTCATCTTTTACATTTACTCTATGTACTAAGTGATGTACACCTGGTTTGTACAACTGGATATTTTCAACTGTTATGAATGTTTGTTATGGATGGTTGTTATGAATGGTTGTTTGTTATGGAATCTGCTGAATGAATGTGTTTGTTATGGATGTTTTTGCTGCTATCCAAATTATGGATTTTGATGAACATGAATGTTTGTTATCTGATTGAAAAATCTGTGTTATCAAATTGCGTGTTATTAATGTTTCTGATGGATCGTACTGAAACTGCTGGTATCAAAACTTTTGTGATGACAAAAAGGGGGAGAATTGGATTAGCACTGATGATATAGAGTAACTAGTTAGGGGGGAGTCAGTTTCAGGGGGAGTTGTGTTAGCACTGACACTGATGGTGCAGATTGCGTTTCTTCCTGTACACTCATGCACTTCGTTAGGGGGAGTTTCCATTTCTTCCTGTATACTCATGCACTTCGTTAGGGGGAGCTGTTATATTCTAGTTCGTATATTTTTGCTCTATCCAAATGTTTTGTCATCATCAAAAAGGGGGAGATTGTTTATCTCAATTTATATCTTTTGATGATTACAAAACAAATGGATGTTTCTAATACTTTTTGTAGAGACCCTTTTCAGAAATGACACTAAACAGGTCTGTGGACTTAAAGCAAAAAAGAAGGACAAAAAGGATGTAAAGTACTGAGGATGATGTCGGACGCACAAAAGGAGAGTATCGGACGTCCGACATTCTTTGAGTATATTTGGACGTATGAAGAACTCAGACTCGGACGTCCGAAGAAGACAAGCCAGGGCTTCTACGACTACTGATCACGATCGGACGCTCAACACCTGAGCATCGGACGTCCGATAAGCGTTGCTGCACTTCGGACGCAACACATTGGACGTATCGGCAGTCCGAAGAAATTGAAGAGGAAAATTCCAAGTGTACATCTTACTCTCGGATGCATGGTGATAAGGGATCGGACGTCCTAAGAGATTCAAGAGAACTTCCAGAAATCATTGATCGCGTTCGGATGCATAAAAACTGACTATCGGACGTCCGACAGCACCAACGACTAGTTGACTCTTCAGTTGCCTTCTACCCGTTGACAACATTTATTGAAGAATTTTCTGGTCTCGTATAAAAAGAACAAAGTCAACCACCTCTGAGTAACTTTGCACATCAAGTTTACATCAGATCGTGAGTGATTCAAGTGTTAGAATACTCCTAAGGAACATTTGTACTCTTAGCTTGTGCAATCTTCTTGTAGTTTTTCAAGTGTGACACAGCTTCTTCAATAGTGTAGCATTGTGAGGGTTATTCGAGTGTTTGTAAAACTTCCTTGCTTGACCAAGTGTGATTTGGGGCAAGAAGGAAGTGATCCTTCCCTTGTACACAAGATATTGGTTGCAAGATTGTTCAACTTGAAGTAACTCAGTATATAAAGTGCTGTTCAAACTCAAGTTGAGTTTGAAGTCTGGTTTGTTTCTCTATTCTCGTTTACAGCTTTTTATATAAACTGTTCTCCACTTCATCTCACGTATACCTGAGCTTTCTTGTAAACTGATCCATTGGGTAGTCATTGAGAAAAGAAGGATAGGCTTTGAAAAAGGTGACTTATATTTCAGCTGGTTTTTTGAAAACCTAATTCACCCCCCCTCTTAGGTTGTCTTCGATCCTTACAATGCTCATTGAGACTAGAAAAATCCCGAATCTGGTTGTGCAAGGTGGTATAATTTGACTCTAGTTGTTGCTGATTTGGCACAACTAGCTCATCTGGAGATAGAACAATGAACCAATCATGTTGCACATCTGTTGAAGCATGAACCAGTGAGGTAAGAACAATATTCGAATCTTGATTGATACACTTGTGTGCATCACCCAACATAAGTGGCAGCAATGAAGTAAAGTTTACTCCATACGAATCACATGAATTTGCACAAGTTGGAGTTGATAAAATGAGCTCATGGTGACTAACATTTGGACGTGTGAATATGCATGAAACATCACAACATGCAGCTGGAACAAGCATGAAATCAGATTGCAACTCTTTAGTCAAAGCTGGAAAATTTTTACTACCTACAAAAACGAAATAAGCTTCAACTTGTTTCGAACTAGAAATTGGATAAAGAAGTAATGGGATATCATTAGCTAAATGGTAAGAAGGTGTATGTGACAGCTCCACCTTTCCCCAGGGCGAACCAAAGAGTTCGGCGGGTTGCCTGCCCAACTTGCGCCAAGACTCACTTATACAATCGAATAAAATACTTCCAACGTACGTAAAATAATAATTCCACAGCTTATAACATAACTAAGTTCAACTTACAACCCGACTAATAAAATATGATCCAACGAACTAATGATACGATCAAAGTTCATCTTACAAGCTTTCGAAATATCGAATTCAAAGTTTAACAACCTAAAAGATAATACAGAAGAAACAAGATCACACCCTAACTGACAGCGGCTTCACTCAGGTTCTCAATTCCTGTTAAAGAAAACAAATTTTAAAGAATGAGCTAATGCCCAGTGAGTTCCTAAAAAGGCATGCATACACGTAGAGTAGTTTGAATTACACTTCAAGTTCACAAATTCAACGCAAATAAATAAAGCTATTAACAATATCAAGGGGTAGGATATAAGTGGCTCTCAAGAGCCAACTTCCACGAAGTTGATCTTATTTCACGTAGTCGACATTCCGTCGGCTTTCAATGTAATGTAACCAGTCCAATAGATCACCATTTAACTCCATTCTCGGGTTGAGAGGCACGAGAGGCACCTTCCACTCGAGTTGAGTGTGGTACATGCTGCCGCTCAGCATTAGGGACGACGAGATAACACTCCAATCGATTTAATCAAGATAGAGGTACTGAAATGGAATGAGAGGCACCTCCCATTTGAATTGAGTGTGGTACATGCTGTCGCTCAACACTAGGGTCGACGAGATAACATTCCAATCGACTTAATCAAGATAGAGGCACTGAGACGGTATTAGAGGCATTTCCCACTCGGATTGGGTGTGGTACATTCTGCCGCTCAGCACTTACAAGTCAAGTACAAGCACAAACACAAGTACGATCACTCAAGTTCAAGCAAGTACAAGATTATTCAAGAAGGGGAGGACGAGTGTGATAAAGTACACTCTCGCCTCATTCAAAACACTATACATCTCAATCGTAATATCAAGTTCACATTTATGTCACATGTACAAATTCAAGACAGATAACTTACAAATTCTAGGATAGATTTTAGGAGGTATCTTATCAATTTTTCCTGCGGCTTTAAGATGTTCATATAACTGATCAATGGGCCGATATAGATTGGTGAAAGTTCTGTATGAGGTTGGGTTTTGGGTGTCATTGGTTTGATGATAGTTGTAATTCTGGTTGGCTGGTGAAGCAGGTCTTGGATTATAAGGAGGGCGAGATCTAGTTTGAAAATTAGGTGGAGAAATATAAAATGGTGTTGTGGGTGTGTTTGGGTAATTTGGTTAAGGTCAAGAATGGTTAATGGTGGTATGATAAATAGGTCGAGGGCGTGGATGGTATGGGTAATAGGATGGATAGGTGGGATATTATTGGTATCTAGGTCGGGAAGAAAGGTCTTGGTCCCAAACAAATGCAGCTTCCCCTTCTTTCTTTTTGAACTGAGATTTCTTGCCATTGTTGTTTTGATTTTACAAAGTTTGTAATTGCAATTTCAAAGCTGACACATTAACAATCTTTCATGCTCTTATGAACTCATCATACTCCTCCAATTTGTTAATAATTGCTACAAATGAGCATCCAATTATGTGAAAAATTTTCTCAAAATATGGCGGGTCATGAGTTTTGATAAACGTACAAACAATTTCTTCTTTATTCATAGGAGGTTCCACCTTGGCAGCCAATTTCCTCCATCGCTTTTTGCATATGTTTTGTGATTCTCAGATGGCTTCCTTTTAGTACTCTCAAGTGTGGTTCTCGTCTGAGCAAACTCGCAATTATACTTATATTGTCTTACAAAAGCAGTTAACAAATCCAACCATGTTCTCATTTCATCAGGCTTCAAATTAGAGTACCAATTCAGTGCATCACCTTTTAAGCTTTCGGGAAACAATCGAACTGGCAAATTCTCATCATCTACTGGCTTTTCTAATTTGTTTGCAAACATTCGGAGATGTGTCTTGGGACTGCCCGTTCCGTCATACTTGCTAAATTTGGGTGTTTAAAAACCAACAAGAAGTTGCATATCAGGAAATAGGCACAATTCATTATAGTTCAAACCTCCTTGTTTGCTCAAGCCTTGGCTCTTCCTCATGAATTCATCAAACTGATCCAACCTCTTTAATAGATTCTTGTCAATTGGCGCGGAGGATTCCCCTACTTCAACTTTTCCTTGTGCAGAGGTGTCTAGCGTGAATGGTTCTGCAATGGAATAATAATATGGTTCTTGAGATTCAAGTGGCATGTTCAGATTAATAGGTGGATAATTTTGAGAAACTTGAGTGTGAGGAGGATTGATTTGGATATTGGATGTATAAGTATGTGGTAGGCCAAAAGTGGGATAAGTGAAAGATTTCTCAGGTGAAGTTATGAAATGTGGAGCAAAAGGGACTTGAGTATGAGGTATGGGTAGTGGTTGAAGTTCAAGTTAACTAGCAGGTAAGGGATCATGTTGGACACCGCTGCTGCTACCAGCAACTAACTGATCAATCATGCGTTGTTGTGTGGTCATCTCCATGCTTAACTCATTGAATTTGTTTAACACTTCGCTCAGTTGAGCTCCCAGATTTGCAAGGTTGGCTGATGGTGTCGTTGCAAACCTATTGGATGATTCAGGATATGTACTCATGTTTATGTTATTTCTAAAACTCGGCTACACGATCGTGTAATGATGAGGCTTCTTTGTGTAGCTATATTTGCAATTTTCTGAAAATTTAGGAAGAATCTATTTGGATTCTCCTATTTATTAATTGCTGACAAAAAGAAAAAAAAACAAAAAGACGCGAGTTAGTAAAAATTAAAGCAATTCGGATACATGTTCTATTGAGGAACCCTTTTTATGTCAAGGGTAGGTCTAACATGATGCAACACCTCCCATGTGACACCCCCACTTCTTCTTAAGGCGAACCAAAGGGTATCGGCGGGACGCCTGCCCAACTCTCGCCAAGATTCGATACAATTCTAGTTCAAACTTAAAATTAAATAACCGATAATAAAAGTCGAACTGAAAATGAGTTGCTTCCATATATAAGTATTCAATCTTACATCACAATTAGTCAAAATACATGAACTTCCCCAAAATATACAACTTTCAAAAGATGTCGAGTCCAATACATTCAAAACCCTAATCAAAAGACCATCAAGTCAGGTTTTCCGCAATTCCTTCCATTTCAACCCCTGTTAAGGAAAACAAATCTAACAGGGTGAGCGGATGCTCGTGAGGCCAAGAAAATTATGCAAGCACGTAATTCAAGTAGCAATAAACTCATACGAGAAATAAAACTATAACATTCAAGTAATTTACAAAATAACACAAAACACACTTGATAAGGATACGGGAGCTCTCAGGAGCTAGCTTCCACTTGCTTTGTCAAGTCTCGATCGTATACCTCTGCGTGATGACACTTCGTCATCCGGGTAGGTATTTTTAGTCTATAGAACACCGTTTTACTTCACGAATCCCGTTCGCCGTTACACCCCCTGTTTCGGGCCCGCTTATCATTTAGAAGGTGATATTAATCGAGTATGCCAAGCGAGATCTCTCAAATAGATCAAGCTTTACGAATAATCTCATGGTTCACCAAACTTCTCGACCAAGCCCATGCCGGCTCGAGTTACAAGGTTAGCCTTTGAGTTTGGACGTCCCTCGAATAGGAATATGAATATAAGTCGATGAGCAGCGCTCCATTCAACGATTCCAAATATGAATCAAACATACGAATCACAAATACGAATCATAGCCATACGAATATGAGTCAATGAAACAACGTTCCAATCGACGGTTTCAAGTATAATGCACATACCAAATTCGAATATAATTTTCATTTGAAAGAGAATGAGTGTGATAAAGTACACACTCGACTCAAAAATTCCAAATTCACATAATTGATGCTAAACAATTCACGTACTTAACCACATAATATGCACTTGACACTCACCAAGTCAAAACAAAAGTGAGTGAGAAAGTCTTTAACGATCCGCTTCGAGATTCTCTTCGAGACCTTCTTGATCGCCTGAAGAAAAACGACCAACAATCACTCTCACACATTCACAAATTCCTTATCAAACAAAGAAGAACGCACACTTGCTTTAAAATTCAAGTCAATGTCTTTATAAGAGTTTCACTTTATAGAAAGTCAAGATTCAAAAGTGAGAATTTTAAAGTTACTAAGGAAACTCATATCGTCATGAAATCGGGTTCAAAACGCTATATCAATATCAAGATAAGAAGTCAAGTTCTCAAAATTTCATTTTCTAATAAATCGGCAAATTTCGGCTTTGCGTGTCAAAGTTAGAAAAATCAGATCTTACACTCAGTAGGTCCAAAATTGGAAATATTAATACCATTGGAAACTAGATCCAAAGTACTAAAAGTCCCTAGAAGATACTTTTCCAAGATTCTAAACAGAAGATATTCAAATTTCAGTTCAAAATGACTGATTTGAGCATACAAGACAGTTTTGGTCATGTTTTTCGGCAAATTTTGGAAATTCGGTAAAATTCACAAAAAGTGAACTAGCATCTAAAATTCATAGCACAACAAGAGCTCCAAACAGGGTTTCAGACACAATAAATAGAACTAAATTCAGAGTTTTGAGTATCAAGATATAGCAGTTCAAAATCGGTAAATTTTCACTTCTAAACAGTGAAATTTCCAGATTTAAAAGTAAACTTTGGCACATCATTTGGGTATCGAAATGGTCTTAGAATAACACTAAATTTGGTGCAATTAAACTTCCATATGAGAACTACTCCTCTATCAAATTTCATGTAAAAATCCGTTCGGGAAGGTAGTTATCAAAACTACCAAAGTTCAAGAAATTCCCAAAGCAAATCTGTCTTCTTGCTTTCTTTTCCTTTTCAAATACTTTGCACCATGAAATCAGTCCCATTTTGGTTCATTTGTGAAACCAAGGTCCAAGAAACATTTCATAAGTAATTGATAGTTGGTTGACATAAAAATTTCAAAGCAAAACATTTTACAAACAACTAAACCAGTCTGCCAGCAAAAAGAAAGGTTTTCCAGCTTTGCCGCAGTTTGGAAATTAAACCATATTTCACTCAATACAACTTGGAATTGAGAATGGTTTGTGGCGTTGGAAACTAGAATCATAAGGATACATTTCATCAGAACAAATAGTTTCAAAATCAATTCATAAGTGAGAGAAAATAGAGCCACAAAATGCAGCTTCTACCTTTCTCTCGGATAGACCATCAGAACAGGATAGCAAATTTTCCGAATCACTACGGCTCACTCATTTTGAACTAGAAAGTGAATTTTATACTGTTGGAAAATTACAAGTGTCTAGTTTCAAATGCCATAAACAACACTCAATTTTGAATTTTGTATAAAGAGATATGTTTGATCAAAGGGACACTGTTCAGACTGCCTGAACATATTTTCCAGATTTCTTTAAATTTTGAAATCTCAAATTTTGCTCAACCAATTCAAATAATTTTTGGTAGAAACTTTTCACACACAATATACCACATATATACATCAGTTTCACAGTCATTTGAGCATCAAAAAATTCGAAATATAGGCAAGGCAAAAATAGGACAGATTCGGCCATCATCCATGCACAATCTTCCTTCGATTTTTCCATCGTTTCTCACCATAATCTTTTCATCTAGACACATAACAATCATATTCAAGCAATTACACCTCAAGCCCGCTACCTAGAGGTCATCACAAGACCACTAACCTAACATTTAAAACAGGACAGATTACACCTCAAGTCCGCTAGCCTAATCCATGTGTAGGGTTCAAACCCTTTGCGAATAAAGCTCCAATCTTGTAGAAAATGGAAAGGTTCAAGGTTGATGAAAACTACCTCTTAGCTTTGTGAAGAAACCAAAAATTTTGACCGAAAATCTCCCAAGAAAACCCGCAAGAAGGTGTCTTCCTCCAAGCTTAAGTGAATCTTCAAGTGGTTTCGAAGTTGGTTGCACTTTGAGAGGTGAAATGGAAGCAAAAATTGAAGTGAAATAGAGAGAGCTTTTCTTCTTCTTCTCCTTGAGGGTTCAGCTGGCTATGGAGGTGAGGAGAGAGAGAATGTTTGATGAATGAAGCTTCTCTTGGAAGCTTAAGTGATTTGTGATTAAAATTTGTGCAAAAGTCAATTAGGAATAGTGCGCGCGCGTGAGTACCGTACCACCATTTTCTCTCTCAGTTGCTTCATTTGTGAACTAAACCTCCAAATGTAATTCTTTCAATACTATAATTATTCACTCTTAGTAGTCTAGAATAATTTTCTTAAATCTCCACTTAGTCGATTCAGCGCGAAATACACGAATCTCCGATTCGTGCACGATAAGGCAGAAATTTGAACTCACTCACCTCTAATCCCTCAATTAATTTTTCTTAGTCTACTATTAATCATTTTTAATTCTCCAAAATTATCACCCTCTTGAATCGAATATTGTCTCGAAAAATGTGTACTTGCTATTTCTCGCTAAACGAGCGTCCGAAAAATTAAATTTGCTAAGGGGACGTTTAAAAAATATAAGTAAGGCATTGTTCCATGTAAATGGATGTAAAATGGCTGAAATAAATTATTCGGAGAAAACGGGTGAATAAATAATTAAATAAGCCAGTAAAATAAGATAAAAATAAGAAAATTTTCGGATCCTCACATTCGAAATTTTGAATTTTATAAACATTATTTACATCATTCCTCGGAGACGGTCTCGTACAAAATCATTAAACTTTTTCAACCTATCTATTACAACATCTTTGGATTCTCTGGTATAGGGATTCGTCATGCGTTCCACTTGATCGTACAGTTTTCCACATTTTCTCTTCAATTTTTAGTGTTTCTCTTGCATCTTTTCACATGGCCCCTTATGTTTCTCTGCCATCTCTTTGCTAGTTTTGACGGACTCTTTTAGTTGTAAATTTTCTCTGTCTTTGGCTTCAATAATGGGCATCAATCTCTTGACCTCCTTGGATGGTTCGTCTTGTGATTCTTGCGTACCAAAACCCTTAAGCCAATCCTCATAATGTAGAGTTACTAGACCCTTTTGCTTGAGTTCCAGAATGTACTTGATGTGCTCGTCGTCGAACAATGTCCCCTAAGTCTCAATGATAGGAATCTTCATTGGAATTTCATTTGGACACATCCTTTTGTCAAAAACAGTGGTGAATTCGATTAAATCAAATATATATAGCAATTCTTGAATGCGGCCCAACTGTCGGAGAAATCTCTTTGGAGTATAAGCCATGATACCCTGGATGCCTAGTAATGGAATGAACTCTGATGCTTTGGTGTGAAGTATGAGTTTAACACAATTAGTCCAATCTAAAACTCATCTAACATTCTGATCAGGCAAGTTTTTTAAGAAATCCACATACTCAGATGCAATACTCAGCAAACCATTTCCATTAACCTTCTTGTGATGCGTGACTATCCAATTCTGCCCGGCAGACTATCAGGAATAGGCTATCGTCTCATAAAGTGCTCCATAGCGCACATATGCAGAACTAAATTTGATCCATGAAAGAATTTTTCATCCTTTGGCAAGTAGTGCAAGCTACAAAGATATCGGCTAAGATAGTTGGAACAATAAAGCATTGCCTATCTTTTATCCTTAGAAACAAATCAAACATGACTTTGGTGAGTTTAAAATCTATCTTCTTGTCTTTTCTCGGGAAAAGGTAAGTCCGGCCATAACCAATTCATATATCCACAGTTTTTTACGCTCCCACATTGCCTCGGACGTAAATGAAAAATCTCCTAGGTGCCTCTCGAACCCATTTCTCAATGCAAATCGATCGAATAGGAACTTCATATCTATGCTTTGGTTAAACTCTTGTATTACGGATTTCTTTAACCGAAATGGCAGAACACGGCCTTGCTAGATACAAACGAAAATATTACAACGGTACCATGAATTGGTAAATTAAGAAGGCCAGATACCTCCTCAATTGTCACGGTTATTTCCTTCTTGCCTAGTCTAAATGTGGAGCAAATAGGGTCCGACAAATGTATCAAAGCCTCTACCAAGTAGCCGTCTGATTTGATATCCTTAAAATACCCGATTGATCCTAAGTGAGAGGCTACTTGGTTAATTTCACTAGGTGAAAGCAATGCGGACCACCTCTGTACCTCAATCGGTACTACTAACATTTGTTGGACTCGTCGAGGGCGTTCCATCTAGAGACAAGAAAATGGTATCAAGTACCTTACCTACAGATCCCATTTTTTCGGTTAAACTGAAATTTAAACGTGAAAATCCCAAAACAGGGTTAAATATCCATGGGAATATAGGGTTAGCTTATTCTTAATATGGGATTCTCTAAATGGCATTCCTTCTAAAGTTTATGTATGATGCCAATTTATCAAAACAATTGAATATGCAATTTGAAATGAAAACATGACCTAAAGGGACTCTTGGTATGTCAGGGTAGGCCTAAAATGATGTGCAATATTATGGCATTAAAATGCAATAACTTGTAATTTAGACGTGCAATAACCTATCTAATTAGATCGGTTCTTCAAAAAGTACCATGCCAAAACTCTTATTTTCTAAAGTTGGTGCATGCACAAGAAGAGAAAACAGAGAGAGATTAGTACAATAAATAACACATAACAAGTTGGAGCAAGAAAATGATACAAAAATGTAAAGTAAAGAAAAAGGGATAGAATCCCTCCCCTCGTGTCTAGTGCTCCTATTTGGGTAAAGTTGACTCTATCCTAGGCAATTTCTTATATGGATGCATGAGGTTGGATTCACTAATGCATCTTGTTTATCTCAAATTCATATCTTTTGATGATTACAAAACAATTGGATGTTTCTAATACTTTTTGTAAAGATCCTTTTCAGAAATAAACCAAACAGGTATGTAGAGTTAAAGCAGAAAAAGAAGATCAGAAAGGAATGAAGTATGCTGAGGATGATGTCGGACGCACAAAAGGAAAGCATCGGACGTCCGACATTCTTTGAGCATCTTCGGACGAGTAGAGAACTCAGACTCGGACGTCCGAAGAAGACAAGCCAGGAGTTACTCCATTACTAATTTGGTTCGGACGCTCAACACCTGTGTATCGGACGTCCGACAAATGTTGCTGATTTTCGGACACAACACTTTGGATGCATCGGCCGTCCGAAGGAATTGAAGAAGAAAAGACCAAGTATTCATCCTACCCTCGGACGCATGATCGGACGCCCTAAGAGACTCGAGAAAACTTCCAGAACTCAGTTATATCGTTCGGACGCATAAAAACCAAGCATCGGACGTCCGACAGCACCAACGGCTAGTTGACTCTTCAGCTGCCTTCTATCCGTTAACAGCATTAATTGAAGAATTCTCTGGTCTCCTATAAAAGGAACTAAGTCAACCACCTCAGGATAACTTTGTACATCAAGTCTACATTAGATTGTGAGTGATTCAAGTGCTAGAATACTCAAAAGAAACATTTGTATTCCTTGTATGTGCAATCTTCGTGTGGCTGTTTTTCAAGTGTGACATAGCTTCTTCAATAGTGTAGCAAAGAGAGGGTTTGCGACTGTGTGTAAAACTTCCTTGCTTGACCAAGTGTGTTTTGGGGCAAGAAGGAAGTGATCCCTTCCTTGTACACATAAGATTGGTTGCAAGTCTATTCAGCTTGAAGTAACTTGGTATATAATAGATGGTTTCAAACATCAGTTGTGTTTGAAGCCTGGTTTGGTTCTTTACTCTCATTTACTGCTTTTCTATATAAACTGCTTTTCTCCTCATCTCACTAATACCTGTGCTACTATATTATCTTGTTCATTGAGAAGCATCTTGAAAAAGAAGGGCTGTCTGTCAAAAAAGGTTGAATATTTTCTAGCAGGTTTTTGAAAGCCTAATTCACCCCCCTCTTAGGTTGTCCTCGATCCTAACAATTGGTATCAGAGCTTGGTCTCCTAGAGATTAAGCTCAAGCGGCTTGGAGTAAGATGACAACCAGTCATGCTATGTTTGTTGAGGGGCAATCTGTTACTAGGCCTCCCATGTTTACTGGTTCCAATTATGTTAGCTGGAAAGAAAGAATGATTATCTTCTTGCAATCCATTGATATTGAGCTATGGTTTATTGTGAATGAAGGACCGCATGATGCTAACTTTCTTGATGCAGAAACAGGTTTGTTGCGGCCAAAAACGAGAGCTGAGATGAATGCTCAAGACAGAACCAATCTCACATTGAATGCCAAAGCTATGAATGTTCTTTACAGTGCCTTAGACTCAAATGAGTCAATTAGAGTAAAAGGGTGTAAATCTGCCAAAGAAATGTGGGATAAGTTAAGAGAAATTCATGAGGGCAGTGACAACGTAAGAGAACAGAAAAAGTCCATTCTGGTCACCAAATATGAATCTTTTAAGATGGAGCCTCATGAGAACATCGACAAAATGTATTGTAGATTCAATGATCTGATCAAGGATTTAGAGGTACTCGAGAAGGAATACTCTCTAGGTGAAAAGAACAGAAAAATTCTGAATGCTCTATCAAAGGATTGGGAAAGCAAAGTAACTGCTATAGAGGAAGCTAAGGATTTAAATTCCTTATCCATTGAATCTCTGATTAACTCTCTAACTTCCTATGAACTGAAGCTTAAATCTAAGTTGCAGGAAGAAGAAGACACAAAAGGAAGGAAGAGTATTGCTCTGAAAACTTCACAAGATGAAGATGAAACAGCCTCACTGGATGAAAATGACTTGGAAGGTGATGATAGTGACATTGCACTCATCACAAGAGGCTTCAAAAGATTTCTTAATAAGAGAAGATTCAGGAAAGGCGGATCCAGCAATTCCTTCCAAAATCAGACTAATGACTTCAGGAATAGAGGGAAACTAGAGTTCAACAAGAAGCAGAATGATAAATGCTTTGAATGTGGCCAACCTGGACACTATGCAAATGAGTGTCCAATGAAGAAAAAGAAGGAAAACAAGATTGAACGAAAACCAAAGTTCAACAATTTCCAGATTACCTGGAATGATTGCAACTCAGAAGGCGAAGTTGAAGAAGAAGAGGAATCTGCTCAAGTAGCTTTCATGGCCATTGGAGATGAAGAGGTGAACCAGGATTACAGTGCTAAAGGATCAAAATGGTTCATTGATAGTGGATGTTCAAGACATATGACTGGTGATGCGTCACAATTTATTAAACTCAAGCAAAAAGCAAGTGGAAAGGTAACTTTTGGAGATGATAACAAAGCCAAAACTGTTGGCATTGGCGATGTTGGTAAGAATGATCAAACTTTTATTCACAATGTTCTTCTTGTTGATAATTTGAGTTACAATCTGTTAAGTGTTAGCCAATTGTGTGATAGGAATCTGTTTGTATTATTCAAAAAGCTTGAATGTCTTATATTTGACTCAAAGTTCAACATTATTTTCAAAGGAAAAAGAGTTAATGATGTCTACGTTGTGTATCTTGAAAATTTTGATTCCTCATATCTCAAATGTCTCAAAGTAGCAAATGAGGACTCATGGTTATGGCATAGAAGGTTGTGTCACTTCAATATGGACTTGCTGAAAGAAATTTCTAAAAAGGAACTTGTTAGAGGTCTTCCAAAAATCAGATTTGAAAAAGACAGAATCTGTGATGCATGCCAATTTGGAAAACAAGTCAAGGTCTCTTTTAAACCTAAGAAATGTGTTTCCACTTCAAAACCACTTGAACTTCTGCACCTTGATCTATTTGGCCCTACACAGACTGCAAGCCTTGGTGGTAAGAGATATTGTTTTGTGATTGTTGATGACTTCTCTCGATACACTTGGGTAATATTCCTTGCTCATAAAGATGATGCCTTTAAGAATTTTACCTCATTATTTGCTAAAGTACAAAATCTGCTTGGCTTGAAAATTGTTAGAATTAGAAGTGATAATGGGACAGAATTTAAGTTCTGTGGTTTTCCAGAATTCTGTGATCACAATGGTATTACCCATGAATTCTCTATTGCTAGAGTTCCTCAACAGAATGGAGTTGTAGAAAGAAAAAAATAGTACTCTCCAAGAGGCTGCTAGAACCATGCTTAGTGAATGCAATTTACCAAAATATTTTTGGGCTGAAGCCATAAACACAGCCTGTTATACCATGAATAGAATTCTTCTAAGACCAATTTTGAACAAAACTTCCTATGAGCTCATGTATGATAAAAAGCCAGTAGTCAGCTACTTCAAAGTATTTGGTTGTAAGTGTTTCATTTTGAATATCAAGGAACATCTTGGAAAGTTTGACAAGAAATCTGATGAAGGAATTTTCTTGGGATATTGTGAAAATAAAAGAGGTTTCAGAGTTTATAATCGTAGAACATTGATTATAGAGGAGGCTATACACATTACTTTTGATGAATCTAATGGTGACATTTCTATGAGTTGTGGTGATGATGATGACACAGGTGTTCAAGAAGGACTAAAGAAACTAGCAATCAATGACCATGACTCTGCTTCACCAGAAACTGATTCAAAGGATAATGATGCTCAGATCAGTCCAGCTGAAGAAGTGAATAATAGAGATACCACTACTCCTAATGATCTTCCAAGAGCCTGGAAATTTGTTCATAATCATCCCAGGGAGCTCATAATTGGTGATCCTTCTGAAAAGGTCAGGACTCGTTCCTCTAGACACCTGGTAGATAATCTTGCTTTTGTATCACATATTGAACCAAAAAATGTTGTTGATACTTTGAATGATGAGCACTGGATTTTAGCTATGGAAGAAGAGTTAATCCAATTTGAAAGAAACAAAGTCTGGACTCTGGTTGCCAGACCACAAGGCCATCCTATCATTGGCACAAAATGGGTGTTTAGAAACAAATTGAATGATAAAGGGGAGATTGTTAGAAACAAGGCTAGACTGGTGGCTAAAGGATATACTCAAGAAGAGAGAATAGACTTTGATGAGTCTTTTGCACCAGTAGCCAGGCTGGAATCCATAAGAATGTTTTTAGCATTTGCATGTTTCAAGAATTTTAAATTATTTCAAATGGATGTTAAGAGTGCTTTCTTAAATGGATTTATAGATCAAGAAGTCTATGTTGACCAACCACCTGGCTTTGAAAATGTAGCTTATCCAAATCACGTGTTTAAACTCTCAAAAGCTTTATATGGATTAAAGCAAGCTCCTAGAGCATGGTATGAACGTCTGAGTGGATTTCTGATTGAAAATGGTTTTAAAAGAGGCATTGTAGACACTACACTTTTTACAAAACAAAGCTCACAAGATCTTTTGATAGTGCAAATATATGTGGATGATATCATATTTGGTGCTACTAATGAAAATTTGTGCAAGGATTTTTCCATCATCATGCAAAAAGAATTTGAAATGAGCATGATGGGAGAACTGAATTTCTTCCTTGGACTCCAAGTGATTCAAACCCATGATGGAACATTTATAAATCAAACAAAATACACCATGGAGTTGCTGAAAAGATTCAAAATGGAGGATTCAAAGCCTGTTGGGACACCTATGTGCACCTCTACCAAACTAGACAAAGATGAGGAAGGTATTAAAGTTGAGGAGAAGAAGTACAGAGGTATGATTGGAAGTTTACTTTATTTAACTGCTAGTAGGCCTGACATCATGTTTGCTGTGTGTTTATGTGCTCGATTTCAATCCTGTCCAAAGGAATCACACTTGAATGCAGTAAAAAGAATCTTGAGATATCTTAAAGGAACCTTAAATTTTGGCTTGTGGTATTCAAAATGTTATGAACTTCCTTTGTGTGGATTTTCTGATGCTGATTTTGGAGGTTGTAAAATAGATAGAAAAAGTACTACTGGTATATGCAACTTTCTTGGAAATTGCTTGGTCTCTTGGTTTAGTAAAAAACAAAATGCTATCTCACTGTCCACTACTGAAGCTGAGTATGTTGCTGCTGGTGCTTGTTGTGCTCAATTGTTGTGGATGAAAAACACACTAAATGATTTCGGTTTAGTGTATGAATGTGTACCCATGTACTGTGACAACACCAGTGCAATTAATCTAACAAAAAATCCCATTCAACACTCTAGGACTAAGCACATTGATATTAAGCATCATTTCATTCGCGATCTTGTCTCAAAGGGGATAATCCGTGTTGAGTTTGTTTGTTCTAAAGAACAGATCACTGATATACTCACAAAAGCTCTTCCGCTAGATCAATTTGTGTTTTTGAGGACTAAATTGGGTGTTACAGGAAAAAAGTTCTGAGTCTTATTTCCAGACAATCCTTATCGGACGTCCGATGAATTGGAACGGACGTCCGACAGTGTTCTTCATCCAAGGTCCAGAAAATCCCTGGCTCGGACGGTCGTGTCGGACGCATCACTTCGTTCGGACGTCCGACACTCAAAAAAAAAAAATGAGTCCTATAAGAAAGTTATCCACTCTTCTCAATTCATTTTCCCTCATAACTCTCGGACGCGACCTTTCAGTTTCTCTACAATTTGAAATTCAAATTCCTCTCTCCTCAAACCAAGTTTCGAAAAATTAACTCAACCAACTCCATTACACCTCTCCTGCTCATTAATCATTCATAAAAGGCACTCCTAACACCCAACTACCCCAACATTCCTAATTTACATACGAAACCCTAAAATCATATAACCCTCTCCTTGCGGCTTCTCAGTATTCATCAGTTGGTTCCTACTGCACTCTTTCTTTGTACACCACACTTCTTATCCAAAAATATATCCACATTGCATCATGGTTAGAATGAGAGGAGGATCTTCTAGTGTCGGACGATCCTTTAGGCTTAGGGATGAAGATATTGAAATTTTAGAACCACCTCCTGTGGCACCCAAAAAGAAGACTATAACCCGTAGTGGTAAGGTGAAGCAGACTGCCCAAAGGAAACTGGATATCCAAACTGCTGAATCATCTGATGAACAGTTGGATGGGCAGAACTCTGAAGAGAACATTGTTGGTAGAAATGAGGAACCAGAACAGGCTGACCAGGGAGATAAAACTGTCACAAGATTCTCTGCTAAAAGAAAGAGGTCCGTTAAGAGGAAGAGCACTCCTCAATCCAAGAAAAAACAGTCTGCTGATCCCACTGATGATCAGCAGAATGAAGAGAACACTACTGGGAATAAGAAGACTCCTGAACCTTCCACCAGGAAGTCTCCAAAGACTAGATCTGAGGCTCAAAATGTGGAAGCATCTGCCACACAAACTTCAAGCAAGAAACGCTCTGAAAGGGATCCTGTGTCTCAACCAGTTGAAGAACCCACTCCTCTTCCGAAATTCATTGATGATGAAGCCAGAGACAGATTTGAGTTGGTCTCTCAAAAAGGTTTTATCACCCAAAGACTTATTATTCCCTATGAATTCCGTAAACTTGATCTTGAATCTGTTGTCAAATTGTTTGAGTTCCAGAAATGGACCCATATTCTGACCATTCCTAATGTCTTTTACCCTGACATGCTATATCAATTCTTTGCTAATCTTAGAAAGGGTAAATCACACACTGAACTCATCTCTAGGGTCAATTCTGTGGACATCATGTTAACTCCTGACATTGTGAACTCCATTTTGAAAACCAGCATTGAACCCAGTTTCAAAGGAAAAATTGCAAACTTCTTTTCATACGAGGAATTTCCTTCTGCCTATCATCACTTTTACAATGCTAAACTCGTGACTTATTTTCAATCCAAATTCAACACCCCTGCTGAGGCAAGATTGGATGATCTCAGTCCTCAGAATCTGATCATCTTCACTATCATCTCGAATCTGTTGGTGCCAACTGATGGTCACAGAACAGATGCAAATAAAATGGAACTATATCTTTTCTACTGCTTTGTTGAAAAAATCCGCATTGACTTTGGATTTGTAATGTGCAAATTCCTACTCAAAATCAGCACTGACAGTCGTAGGAAGCTTTCCTATGGCAGATTTCTAACCCCCATTTTTGCTCATTTTGACATACCCTTTTCTGGCAAATCTCCAAAAGAAAGTGCTTCTTCAGTTTTCTCCAAAGCTTATTTTGAAAGAAAGAATCTAAAATTTTTTGAGGGTCATTGGTGCTACAAGGAAACTGTGGCCGAGTCTAGAAGAAAAAATTTGCATGAAACCCCTGTCACTCCTAGAACTCCCCATGATCAGTCAGGATATGTGTCTCCTTTCACCATTCATCCCAGAAAGTCTGCCAGTAAGTCCTTCCCTTCCAATTCTGAGGTCATCTCCCTGCTTGAAGACCTCAAACAGCATGTTCTGCTTCTTGAAGATGGTCTCATGATGACCATGACCTCTGCCCAACAATCCTCCTTTCTTGAAAAAAGGAATCTTCTTGTGCCCCCTATACCTGAAACAAATGAAGCTGCTCATCAGAAAGAACCAAGATCTGAGCCCACAAGGCCAACCACTGGTGATGAGACTACTCCAGCTTCTAGTTCTCAGCCCAAGGACAAAGGCAAGGCTCCAATTACTGAGGTAGAAGTTGAAGATGATGATGAAGAAACTGAGGAAGAGGAGGACCCTGAACAGTATCGTCTGACCAGGAGGAGGCCTGGATCATCTAAAATCACTATCTAGGCACTTCTAGGTCACTGCACCAAAATCTAGGACTATAGTTTATCTTTTGTTTTAAGTGCTGGACACATGGTCTGTAAAACTGGATAGTTTCTTTACTGTTTATGAATGCTTTAACTAAGTATTGTGTTATGAATGTTCTTATGTGTGCTGGTTGAATGAATGTTTCTGATTGACATCTGCTCGATGATTAACTCCAAACTGTGATGAATATTTATACTGATTTGCTGGTTGTGATGACAAAAAGGGGGAGAATTGGAATTGGATTTGGTTGATGGTATAGAGTATCTAGTTAGGGGGAGTCAGTTTTAGGGGGAGTAATATACTACTCATGCACTTCGTCAGGGGGAGCTGCTATATTTTGTGTTGTATCCAATTGTTTTGTCATCATCAAAAAGGGGGAGATTGTTTATCTCAAATTCATATCTTTTGATGATTACAAAACAATTGGATGTTTCTAATACTTTTTGTAAAGATCCTTTTCAGAAATAAACCAAACAGGTATGTAGAGTTAAAGCAGAAAAAGAAGATCAGAAAGGAATGAAGTATGCTGAGGATGATGTCGGACGCACAAAAGGAAAGCATCGGACGTCCGACATTCTTTGAGCATCTTCGGACGAGTAGAGAACTCAGACTCGGACGTCCGAAGAAGACAAGCCAGGAGTTACTCCATTACTAATTTGGTTCGGACGCTCAACACCTGTGTATCGGACGTCCGACAAATGTTGCTGATTTTCGGACACAACACTTTGGATGCATCGGCCGTCCGAAGGAATTGAAGAAGAAAAGACCAAGTATTCATCCTACCCTCGGACGCATGATCGGACGCCCTAAGAGACTCGAGAAAACTTCCAGAACTCAGTTATATCGTTCGGACGCATAAAAACCAAGCATCGGACGTCCGACAGCACCAACGGCTAGTTGACTCTTCAGCTGCCTTCTATCCGTTAACAGCATTAATTGAAGAATTCTCTGGTCTCCTATAAAAGGAACTAAGTCAACCACCTCAGGATAACTTTGTACATCAAGTCTACATCAGATTGTGAGTGATTCAAGTGCTAGAATACTCAAAAGAAACATTTGTATTCCTTGTATGTGCAATCTTCGTGTGGCTGTTTTTCAAGTGTGACATAGCTTCTTCAATAGTGTAGCAAAGAGAGGGTTTGCGACTGTGTGTAAAACTTCCTTGCTTGACCAAGTGTGTTTTGGGGCAAGAAGGAAGTGATCCCTTCCTTGTACACATAAGATTGGTTGCAAGTCTATTCAGCTTGAAGTAACTTGGTATATAATAGATGGTTTCAAACATCAGTTGTGTTTGAAGCCTGGTTTGGTTCTTTACTCTCATTTACTGCTTTTCTATATAAACTGCTTTTCTCCTCATCTCACTAATACCTGTGCTACTATATTATCTTGTTCATTGAGAAGCATCTTGAAAAAGAAGGGCTGTCTGTCAAAAAAGGTTGAATATTTTCTAGCAGGTTTTTGAAAGCCTAATTCACCCCCCCCTCTTAGGTTGTCCTCGATCCTAACACATCTAGACTCGATTAAGGTTTCAGGCTCCCAAACCTTCAGACCAAAAGGTGAAGGGTCATCAATCCCAAGACCTTTAGTCGGTGGTTGAGTGATCACTCGGACATTGCTATGTGCACGTCGTGCCACGGCCACATGTCCAAGTGGATCAATCCTAATCCTAATAGGGAGAAGTGGTGTGACAGAAAATAAAATGAGGGGTTATAAATAAATAGCATATGCACGTATGAAGTGCTCCTTTGAGGGTAGGGATTATCATCAAATACACATGAAGGCTTTAGGGTGACATTTCCCCATCCCCAAATGCAAAAGTGCGATAACATAAATGTAAGTAAACAAATTATTCATCGTGTACACGGAAAGCGAGAGGTGATTGCGTGTATGAAATGCAAAAATCCTAAAAAGGAAAAAAGAAAAGAAAAATGCAACCTAAAACATCCCAATGTGATATGTAGAAAGGTTAGAAAAAGGAAATGATCGACTAAATCAAATGTTTGGACTCTCTAAAAGTCTCCCTAGTGGAGTCACCAGTTGTCGCGCCCCATTTTTTAGAAAAATAAAATTACGAGTTATAAAAATGAATTTTTGATTAATTTTGAGTAAAAATGAGTTTTTGATTTTTAGAGAATAAATAAAGAAAAAGGGTTTAAAATGAGACTTAAAAAGTACGACGATTTTGCCCCAAAATAATAGTTTAAAAAGGGTTTTTGGGACAAAATAGGAATCGCCACTTGGTGTTGAGTTAAGGTGTATCAAGTCACTTAAAAATGTATATAAAAAAAAAATGAAACCCTTTTTAGACGATTTCAGGTCTTTGAAAACAAGTGAAAAGAGTTCGGGAGTCACGGTTGAAGAAAGGGAAGGCAAAGATTTGATAGAATCAAATCTAAAGCACCTTTTCAATCTACCTAAAGTTAGTTGCGAAATTTAATCGAAAATTTTATTAATTTAACCTATAAACTTATCACATTTGGATGTTTCTACATGGATACAAATCTAGACCTAAAAGATATCGAGAAAGTCAAAATATCTCTTCAAAGTTTAATTGGTGCAAATCACATTAATTGTGATGTCCAAAATGATTCTCAGAAAAGGTCACGAATATGCAAAGATGAGACTCAAAGAAAAGAAGAATTATAATATATAAATATATGTGACCTAAAGGGGAGAGAATGCAATATAATGGGTACGGAGAACTAAGATTCGTGACTTCAATTTTTCTTTTTATAGAGGAGATACGAGCGTGTTAAGGCTAATAAGCCATACTCGTCTATTTTCCATATTTGAAGGATACTCTCCTAATCTAATCAAGCAAATGATCTAACCTATTTCTAAATTTCTTAAATGAAATGCAAGTCTAAATGTTATGCTTCGCACATAAGGATAAGGGATGTACATATAGAGGAAATATTATGCCAAATGGTAGGGATCCTAAAAAGTAGAAAATATGTATGAAATGTAGTGATTGTCACACAAACATGATCTAGCGCATGGACGGTCCCTAAGAGTCTAACATTGGACTAATCCATGTCTATAAGTTCTCACTAGTATTGGACTAGTGAGAAATCGGAGAGCAAGGCCACAACTAGCGTTGGACTAGTGTGGTGACGTCATGCATTTAATATAATTAAATAAATCATGTAAAGCATAATTAAAACAAATAAATACTAATGCACATAGAGCACATAACACATAATCATAATTTCTAAATACAAAACTCTAATGAAAGCGAATAAATACATAAGCACACAAGCATGCAAGCACCCAAGCAAATAAACGCAAATAAGAGTCTAACTATTATATTCGGGGCCCTAACTACAATCTAAGGGGGGAATTCTAAAAAAAATAATAATCTAATTATTACATTCATCTAACTAAATATATTTTTTAAAAATTAAAACCTATCTATTACATAGGCTAGCAAAATACATGTTTTGAACACCTATCTATTACAACTTGGCATTTCAATGCCTCTCAAATAATCATCTAAATAAAATAAAACAAATGAAACTTAAAATGAATAAGAATTGACTAATTAAAAGGAAAAACACTCAAAACATGCAATTACACATAAGACACATTGGAGCACATAATGGGATTTAAAAATAATAAAAGAAGTTACCTCCTTTTGTAATTGTGACTAAATGGGGTGAAATTTGCCCTATTTATGCTCCGAAATCAACAAAACATTTAAAGCACCAATTTAAATGTAAAGAAATGGAAATAATCATGCAATCTACCAATAAAAGTACTTTAATGAAATATAACTAATAATTAAAAAAAGGAAAGTAACTTGTATTTAAGAAATCAAAACTACTAGGGACCTAATTACAAAATTAAGAAAGTTTTGGGGGACAAATTATATTCATTACAAAAATTAGGGGTCAAAATGAAAGAAAAATAAAGTTTAGGGACCTATTTGCAATTAATTAGGGACCTAGTTGAATGAAAACTAAAGTTTTTATGGCCATGGTAAAAATATTTAAAAGTCCAAGGACTGAAATGCAATATTTGAATCTTGTTTTCGAACAGGCCATTGGGCCATTTTTCTCTTTGGGCCGATGGCTTCCTAAGCCCGATCGCAAATCCAAGAAAATGGGCGGGCTAGCCTTCATTTTTCAACAAAACAATCCAACCCAATAAGTGGACTGTAATCTGCCAAGCACATGTTCAAACCCATAAAAAAAATAAGCCAAAGCCCACTTCTAAAACCCAAGCACAATAGACCAGATTTTTATACCAAATCCCAACAAAACAAACCTCAATCCAACCCTCCAACTATTTTTACTAAACCCATCAAAATAAAAATTTGCTAAAATTTATTAAAAGTTGATTATACTCTAAATCCCAGAAATAATCTGCTTAAAAAAAGTATTTAGGATGTGAAAAAGAGGATTGAAACTTAAAAAGGGCAGAAATGGTTCAATTGCAGAAGTTTTGGGCCCATAGTGAAATTAAGCAGAATTTGGGGGCCAAAATGTAAATTCAAAATTTTCCATGCAAAGCTGTTCGAAGCTTTGCTGCAAACCTGGAAGTTGATCATGCCCACAAACCATACCAAAATAAATCCCAAATTTCGGATCTAAACATATGAGGCTATGCAACCTCAACTATTAACACAAGATTTCTAGTTCCAAGCACAAGCACAAGATCAAGCATCATGAACCAAAGAGAGAAAAATTTCTGAAACTTTACTTCCAAACGAGTTGTAGCAAAGAGAGAAAAGAGAGTGAAGGTTACCTCTGAGGCTTATAGAACAGCAGTGTAAATTCCCAAGAAACGTGTCAACTTCGTCCAAGAACAAAAGCCAGGTTGCTACAGTCGTGCTACGAGTTGTGGAACGAGGAAGTTTGAGCTCGAATTCAGGGCATTTAGAGATGTTTTCTTGGGACGGTGTCAAGACAAAAGTTTTTCCTCTACCACATTGGATGTTGCAGAGAAAATAATGTCCTCAAAAGGAGGTCAAAATTTGTCGAAATAGGGTGACGAATAGGGCTGTTTAGCCAACCCTGGCTCAAATTCTGCAGAACAGAATTTCGAGTAGGGAAGTTTAGGCTGTGATTTGAAGGGTTTCTGATGGTTTTCAATGAGACTCTTCAACATGAAAGTTATTCCCCTCTGTCTCATCAAAATGCAGCATCACTCAAATCCGATCTATAACAAAGGATCCAAGCCCCTCTGAACATAGCTGATTCACCAGCCTTTTTCTAGAATTTTCTGCACTTTTCTTTCTTCCTTCTCTCTCGATTTTCTGTCCCTTTTTGCTGTTTTTTCCTTCTTCCGCTGCTTCCCCTTGTTCCTTTTTTTTTGTCCAGCCTCTCGTCCCTCTCCTTCTCTCTCTTGGTTTTTTTTCCTTCCTTTTTCCTTCCTTTTTTCCTTTCTTTCTTCCTTTCTTTCTTCCAAACTCCACAGCTGTCCTTGCCACCTAATCTCTTGCAAGTGTTGTGGTGTGCAAAAAGACAAAAGCACATGGCTAATATTCACTCAATCCACTTAGCTATCTTGCATGTATTCCACCTATTTTCTTGTTTCTTTTTTCCTTTTACTTTTCAAGGTAAAAATTTAGAGTAAACAAAAATGTTAAATTCCTTTTTGAGACTTGCCTTGCAAATTTTCATTTTATTTTGAAAAAATTGAATTTCAAAAGATTAAAAAAATTAAAATTTTTAGTTATGAAAATTTTCTTTTTTCGGGAATTAATGTAAAAAATGTTTAAAAAAAATGATGAACCTAATTCAATAAAAACAGCTAACTATCATTTTGCGAACTTTGGTTAAATAAAAATAAAAATAAAAATAAAATAAAAATAAATAAAATCAAAATTTTGGTGTCTACACTTAGTGACACGGACATCTCTACTGTCATTCAACCATTGGAGTCTATAAAGGTATGGATGCCAAAGTGTCGGGAGTGATGCTTTTTCCAAAAGTGTTGTACTTGCCACATTCGTACAACTCCCGAGGTCGATTATAACGCTTCACACTTTGTCTTTTATGTGACAACGCATGTAAAAGATGTTCTCCCTTTGTTGACCCTCTTCCTCCTTGGTTTGGGTCGCTAGCACCCTTCGAACTACCAATCCCAGTTGTTCATTGGTTGGAAACTCTTCACTAGAATCGGTTTCATCTTCAACCAAAGGTGGCTCCTCATCGTAGTGATTCTTATCATTCGTCACACTTCGCCACTATCAAGCATGATCATGGTTCGTCGGTTTGGACATTGAGATGCTATGTGACCAAATCCTTGACACTTAAAGCACTTAGTATCACGGTTGCATGCTTTAGAAGTGTCACTTGCTGCCTTAGTGTCTCTCTTGGTTTCCTCGGCCTCAGTAAGAAATTTTGAAGCTCCAACCGAAGCTCCACTCAAAGCCTTTTCTTCCTTCTTAGGCAAATAATTTCTCTAGCTTGAGTTAGGTGTAGTGTTGGTTGACCGTGTATTACCCCTCCTCTTGAGGTGGCGCTCCACTTTTGAGGCTTTATCCACCATGTCAGTGATCTCCACATAGTGTTGCAACTCAACAATTTCTGCAATCTCGGTCTCAAGCCACTTAGGAACCTAGCCATTGTTGCTTCTCTATCCTCTACAACATCCGCGCGTAACATAGCTATCTCCATCTCCTTGAAGTAGTCATCCACACTTCGAGAACCTTCGCTCAAGTTTTGCAACTTTTGATAAATGTCTCGGTGGTAGTGACTGGGGATGAACCTCTTTCTCATTAATTGACGAAGTTCATTCCATGTCTCCACAGGTGGTTCTCCACATCTCCTCCGGCTAATCCTAACTTGGTCCCACAAAATGATAGCATAGTCTGTGAATTCGAGAGTTGTGAGTTTCACCTTTTGGTCCTCCTTGTAATCTTGGCATTCAAACACCATCTCTATACGTTTTTCCTACTCTAGGTAAGCATCCGGATCGGACCTTCCTTGGAAGGAGGGAATTTTAATTTTGATTCACTTGAGTGTATCATCATTTCTCCTTTGGTCCTTTTGAGCAAGCTTAGTTGCCTGTCATATGTTTCGAGCTCATGGGAAGGTTCGGACTCCTCCTTAATGCTCCCTCGATGGACCGAATCACTCTTTAGTTGATGGTTCTCAAGTTGGTCCATGCGTTCATGTATTGGTTCAAGGGATTGATTCAACATCCTTTTGAACTCACTCATCAAGGCCTCCATGTTGAGTTTATTGTCAAAGGTGTGAGATTCCATGCTAAGGTAACCTGCAAGAGAGTTAGCAAAGAAACAAGTATATATTTCCTTTCATGCTCCCTTACGTGTTTACGCTCAACACTCGTGTTTCAGTCAATACTATTCACTCTAAGGAGCTCACAATTAACTCTCAATGGCCTTTGTTTGCTCCCCTTGAAGAACTCTGAATTTTCTCCAAGTAGCTTCAAGATCAACTTTTCAATCACGAATTGAAAGAGAATGTGGCAAGGGACAAAACTGGAACAAGAGCAGGTTTATGACTCACTTTAAATGTTGTTTATGACTCAAATGATGTAAGGAATAATAAAAAAAATAATCGACACAAGAGATTACACAAAACTCAAAAAGCTGAAATTTGAAATCCTAGAAAGACTTCTACCCGAATTGCCCTTTTTTCTAGAATTTTCTGGAGCTGTTTTTGCACTGAATTTCTGGCAATATTTATAGGGTATTTGGTGCTTTTGGAGTGTTCAAAAGGTGTGAATCTCAATCCTTAAATTTCAGCTAAATCGGGTCACAATTTGGTGTTCAACCGATTCAAGAAACAAGGCTAAGTTGGTTGGGATGGGTCAAGACAGTTTATGGCGAGTTTACGAAACTGAGGAGATGTTTTAGGGAGATGGTTAGGTCAGTTGAGCTAATTTGAGGGTGGTTGGGTGTGTTTTGGATTTGGTTTTGATGGGTTTCCTAGCCAAATCTAACTCACGAAGAATTTGTTCCAAGGTTGGACTCGTTCAAGATTTGGAAACCTGGTTTTTTTTAAATTGTTTTTCTTTTACTTTTACCGAATTGCTTTCTTCTCTTTTTTTTTTTTTTGTTTCACTCAAGCTTTGGTTTTCAAGAAACAAAATTCAGGTCCAAATATTTTGAATTCAAGATCAAAGTCCAAGCTTGGTCAAGAAGAGATTGAAAGTTTCTTCAAGTTTCAAGAAAGCCTAGTTCTTGAATCAATGTTTCAAGAACTTCCAAATCAGGTTTTGGTGATCCAAGAACTTCAAGAATTTTGTTCAAGAAGCTCAAGAACTTCCCAAAATACGTTTTGAAGTCCAAGTTTGGGAAGAAATAACACCAAAATTCAAGGAATAATAGCACAACAGTTTTGGCAACTTCCAAAAGAAATTCCAGCAACTAACCACAACAACTTGAGGTACAAAACTCCTCTCTTTTTCTCTAACAATTCTAACAGAAAACCCAACAAATTCAAGGACGAAAATTGCTAGGAATTTATGCGAAATAAATTGGAAAATTCGGACTCCTACTAAAACCAACAAAGCAACTTCGAACTTGACAAAGAGATTTCTCACGACACAAAACAAAACCCTAATGACCTAGTTATGAATTTATGAGATAAAAACTGACTCAAAAATAATAAAAGAGATATAACGTGATACCTCTTTTAACCTAGCTCTGATACCAACTTGTGTAGATAGAACTTCAAGGTTTTCAAGCTCAAGTTCATTGCTAGCATTTATAGATACTTCTTCAATCAATGGTGGCCTAGAAGGAACATCTCCTTTATTATCATCGGTTGGCACATGATTAAGTTGCTCAAAGTATGAATTCAGCACTTGGCTAACTTCCTCCTTCATAGAATCAACCCAGTTTTTAGTCCAACTTCGGAAATCACCCTTTGGTTCATGAAGCTTTGACTCAATCTGAGAACTTTTAGGCTTCATGGCTTGATTGTCACGACATTCCTTAGATAAATCTCGTTTGTTTGAGGATGACCTCGACTTAGATGCTCGACGCAAACTTCTTTGCTCCTTCTCATACTCATCACAAGTACGCTTATATCGTTCGTATACACACAAAGCACGGTAACGTTGCATCTCCTCCCGAAGTGAACAAAACTCATGTTGTGAACTAGACTGCATGGAGCTAGAGTACTTGGAAGTAGTTCGCTTGGAATCCCTCCTCTTGAGTGGCTCGTTCTCCAAGCATTCTTGATTATATGAGTGAGATGCAACTCCACTAGGCATGATTACGTGACCTGCAAAAATGGTTAGCAAAGAAAAGAATTTCCTCACAACACACCTCACTTGTTTGCAAGAATCACACCAATACAATCCAAAAATTTCAAGAAACACCCAAACCAACTACAAGACCGAAGAACAACAAGAAAAAAACACAAGGTATGTAAAAAAAAAAATTTCGGATGAACAGTACTGCTACAATAGCGATCGATGAATAGTACTAGTACTGCTACAGTGCCGTGAACAGTACCCCCCCTCCCCCGATGAACAGTTCTTTTTTTTTTGGTTTTTTTTGACGACTCAACACAAAGTTACGACTTCACTTGAAAAATTTAATGAGAGTTAAACCCTTGGAAAACTTATTTCCAAGAACTTAATCACACCAAGAAATTTCAACCTTGATCAATCCAGGAGGTAGGTTAGACTCAAGCGATAAAATAAAAAAAAAGAATAAAATTTTTTTGTTTTTTTTAAATCAAAAAGCGGTTAGGCTTTTGGTAGAAAAACAAATAGAAAAACAAGAAAAGAAAAAGGATATTAACCTGAATCAAGAGTTGAAACTCTGATACTTGATGATGCGAACGTCACCAACTTGTGACGAAACCCATAAGAGATAAGCGTCAGGATCTAGGGAAGCAAATAGCACGCTTGAATGGAAGAACCTTGTGTTGGAATGTATGCCCTAAAATAATGATTTTGTTTAATACATTCCTTATTGTGTTTTGTATTTTAATAACTTCTTCTTTATCTGTTAAATGCTAGATATAACTGATAAAGTCCTTAGACTACTAACTAATGTGATGGTGGGCACAAGTGTTGATGATTATGAGATATCAATCACATTTATAGTAATATTCTTAAATTTCCCTAGTCATAATACTAATGAGATAGGACATTATTAGTACGGAAAGACTAGTACACAATTAATCTCTACTTAATGTAAGTAGTGGTTGTTCTCATCAACCATGGTATATAAATACCTAGGTTAATGTGTAGATAATTTGTAAAGTATAAATACATTGGAATAATCTGCGTAGAGATCCCATTAGGATATCTATCTAGTGCCAATGGTTGTATCTCTTGTGGCAAGTTATGTAAATGATCCTACGACTTGAGATCACCATAGTATCTTGAGTGTGAATCACTACATTTTGACTCTATTGCTTGTTACTCATTGAGAGTGACTCAGAGAACAGAGATTGGGTGTAGTGTGAAGCACGGAAAGGTAATGAGTGATCAAGATAGGATTCACCACTCCGATAGTAGGAGTTGATATCCGGATGGCCACTAGTGGGAAATTAACCCTAAAAGGTCGACTACATTAGGTTAATTGAAAAATATTTTCAAGTTAACCTAATCTAGGGTTAATTCTGGAAACTAGTAAATTTAATTAGCCATTAAGGAATTGGCACTTATTCCTTATTTTTTGACTAATTGGATATCGGTGGTGAAAGGATAATAATTACATGGTAACTTCTCATGGAAAGGTTAGGTCAAAATTCCCTTGACTAATTCCGGGTACTTGGATGGTCATGATGTGTTGCTAGACACCGCTCATGATTTATAATTATGAATTAATTAATTATTGTAATTAATGATAAAATAAAGTTGTTTATTTTATCTAATTCCTTTTGGGAATTATAAGTCATAATTATTGTCAATGTATTTGGAGCCTATTGGATCACATGCATTAGAATTTTGATTCTTGATTAAAATTATGTGTCCGAGTGAAGACTTGGAAATAAAGTATAAGATACTTTCGAAATTTAATTACAAAGAAAATAAATTCCTGGCCTATTTGAGCAGATCGGAGAAAATAGTTATCTCCTATCTATCAGATAGCTGAAGGATAGAGATTGTTATTGCATAAAAAACCTATCTCTTCCTTTTTTTCTTTCTACGAATCCTGTCTCTATTAGAACAATGAAAAAACCTATGACTCTCTCAAGGGAAAAATAGGGTTTTGGCATACATAGAGAGTGGAGGAAAAAAATTTGTGTGAGACATACATAGAGAGAAAAATATAGACTAGGAAAAATGAAAAGAAAGGCTGGCAACTTTCATCACTTTCACAAATATATCGTAAAAACGATCCAGATATCACTCTCACATGATTTCAGTAGAGGCAGGACATCTGGACTGCTCAAGAGGTTGTTCATCTTCTCTAAATTCGGCAGAGGAACGTCACACGGATTAAGGTAATCCTTTTTTCCCTCTCTTCTTGAACCATACGCAAAATCTAGGGTGATCCTTGAGTGGGTTTTTGGGAAAAATTTTTAATTTCCGCTGCCTTTCTATCCCAAAAACCTATCAGTGGTATTAGAGCATCCCTAGTATTTTTCGTATGACTTTATGTGTTTTTGTTCATGGATTGATCTTGGTTGTTCGATTTAAGAATATGCGATATTCTAGTTCGAATTTTTGGTGAGTTTTGTGTCTTTTATTGACCTATAGAACCTGGAAAAATTTAAGGTTTTGATGGTTAAAGATTGCACAAAAATCTGCTGTTAGCTTTTGATGCATTAGCCGAAAAATTCTTGAATGACCTGGCATGCTATAATCTGATTGTAGCATCATTATGGGTTTGATTTTATGGAGTTTTGCAGCTTCTTAATAACCTTTAAAAACCTGGAATAGTTGCAGGTTTTATCGGTTCATTATTAAATAAGAACTTGAAAGATTTTTCATCACTTTGTTGTCAAGCTGTCGAACGTGATTATCAGGCTTTCCTTTTCTTTTTAAGATGAAATCAGACCCTAAACTTCTCTTGTTGATTTGCAAAAGTTGCAAGTCTCTTAGATTTTATGGAAAAAAAAATTGCAGCCAAAGTGCAGCAGTTTTGCTGCTGCAATCTCTCGACTGTTACAGCAAAATATTGCTGCCAGCGATCTTCCATGGGCTGCCACCGGCTGCCGCTGCTATGTGAGGCCATAGGAGGCTTCCTTGGTGGTGGTGGAAGGTTGCCATAGCTCTTGGTGGTTGTTGGGTAACAAAATCAAGAAGTTTTAAGGCGCAAAAATGCATCAAAAGTACAGCGGGTTGTAGCAGCAACCTATGCAAAAAAAAATTGCAGCAGGTTGCTGCAGTAGCTGAGAACCATTGCTGCCCGCGACCACCTGAGAGCTGCTGTTGGGAGCCGCTGCCACTGGTGGTCAGTGAAGAACCCAGTGGTGGTGGCTGGAGAGGTGGTGTTTTGTGGTGGTTACCGGTGTTGCTAGAAAACGATTGCAAGAGTAGTTTAGGAAATTAATGTTTTTGAAAATTCGAAATTTTGAACTTTTGGCAATTTTTGAATTTAATTCCAATTTTAATTGTTAAAATATGTTATGGATTTTAATATTTCATGTTTTATTAGGTTGGGAATTAATTCAAAATTAATTTGATTAATTGGAAGTATTTCTCCAGTTATTTTCCTAATTTAGTTAGGAATAATGATGACCTAATAAGAGTATTTTTCACCAAAAATTTGAATCATGTATTTAGTCCCCAAATTTGTTTGGGAGCTTGACAAATTAAATCCAAACAATCCATGAATGTATGATTACTATATTTACATGCTTTCTTTAAAGTTGTTTAAATTGCAAGAATGCATGGCGGATGGTTGTGGATATAAAACCCAATTTGATTGTGGATTTATGATTGAATGGTTGTATTTATTTTAAATAGGGTCTGCATACCCTGCCTCTCTTAATTTCTGGTTGTAATTTCTCTTCTCATCTAAGTCTCGCGAATGTAACTCGAGGTTTCTTCTATACTATTTGTAATATATATTAGATAGAAAATAGATGACAGGAAATTGTATAATTAGCATAGAAATTGTAACTTGAAGATGAAGAAAAGGAGCCATGCAACAAAGAGGGTATTTTCTCGTGGTTTTCGATTAAACCCTAGTCAACCATTAGGGAAATTAGTTTAGAAGTATCCATAACCATCCACATTTTAATTTCATGCTTATATATGTTTTTGAAATGGTTATATGCATGTCTATTAATGAGACCAGCAAGCAAAATTTTCAAAACTTTAATTACAAAATGTTTTGGAGAAGGAGACAAATCCCTCAAATGCAATATTAAATCAATAATAAAAGTTACCTTCCATTATTACAGTATAAAACTAGAGTAGTTATTAAGTGCTAGCTTGTTGGGATTCACCCAAGGCTGCCTTATTTACTACATGTTTTTACTATGAGAAATGCTCTCAAGAATGATGGGTACGATTTAACTAAAATTATGGTTTGTTGGGATTGACTCAAGACCATTAGTTTTAGAGGCAATGGTTGAGTTAATACATAAAGATGTAAAATCAAGAGTTGATACCTGACTTATCTAGAAATTACAAATAATTTGTAATTGGTAAAATACCTACCTTTCAAAATTAATATTGATTTGTTGGGATTCACCTAAGGTCGGAAAAAATTGAGATGGGGTTCTAACCACTATGGATTTTAAGAAAATCCCGAGTCAATTTAAGAGGGTAATTGATTTGAAAAAAAATAGTGAAAATAAAATCATAATTTCGAAATTTTTATGATTTTATTAAACAAAAATTTTCTCTCTAACAAACTCTATTTCTATTGTAGAATGAGTAACAATTTGAGCTTTCGTACCATTCTCACGGATTGCAAACTTAAGGACACAAACTTTCTCGATTGGCATCGCAATGTCCTACTCATTCTCACTCATGAAAAAAATTGAATATGTGCTTGATGGGTCTATGCCCTAGGAACTTGAACCAAATGCTCCTGCTGCTGCTCGAAATGCTTACAAGAAGCATAAGGATGACAATAGGGAAGTTTCATGTATCATGGTAGCCTCCATGATTCATCAGCTTCAGCAGTAGCACATAAAAATGGGGGCATATGATATTGTACAACGCCTGAGATAGTTTTTTGAACAACAATCAAGGACAGTGAGATATAAAATCTCCAAAGAATTGTTCAGGTGCAAGATGGCAGAGGGAGCACCTGTTGCTCCACACGTCTTAAAAATAATTGGGCTAATTGAAAAATTGGCCGAATTAGGCTTTAAGATGGACCAGGAGCTGAATGTTGATTTAGTGCTCCAATCTCTGCCAGATTCTTTCTCACAGTTTGTTATGAACTTTCAGATAAATAATCTGCAGCACACTTTGCTTCAATTGTTGAATGTGCTAAAAACTGTTGAGAAAGAAATAAAGAAAGGGAAGGGTCCCACTAATGTGCTTGTTGTTTCCACCTCTAAGAAGAGGAAGAAGCAAGGAAAAGGGTTTAAAAAACCCATAAACAAGCCTGTCAAGAAGGCCAAGGCAGACCAGTCTAAAGCAACCTGCTTCCATTGTGGACAAATTGGATATTGGAAGAGGAATTGCAAGGCATATCTGGAGAGCCTAAAGCAGAAGAAGCTTGCTGAAGTTTCATCACCTAGTACATATATGATTGAGATTAATGTATCTACTTCCGAATCAGACTCTTGGGTATTAGATACCGGATGTGGTTCTCATATTTGCATATCTTTGCAGGGTCTAAAGGACAGTAGACAACTGGGGAAAGGTGAAATCACTCTACGTGTTGGCAATGGAGCAAAAGTTGCTGCTCTAGCTGTAGGGACTTATTATATTGCTTTACCCAGTGGACTAATTTTAGAATTATCAAATTGTTATTATGTTGCAGCACTCACTACGAACATCATTTCTATTTCCTATTTGAATTTGAATGGGTTTAGAATAACCTAGGAGAATAGATGTTGTTCTTTCTTTAAAAATGATGTGTTTTATGGTTCTGGAAATTGGATTAATGGTTTATATATTCTAAATCTGGATAACCAAATTCTCAATGTGAATAAAAAGAGAATGAGATTAGATAAACTAACAAAACCTACCTCTGGCACTGTAGACTTGGTCATGTAAATGAAAAATGCATTTCTAAGTTACACAAAAGTGGATACTTGGACTCATTTGATTATGAATCATATGATATATGTGAAGCTTGTTTACTTGGAAAAATGACAAAAATGCCCTTTACTGGAAAGGGAGAACGGGCTAGTGATTTACTTGGACTAGTACATACTGATGTATGTGGTCCAATGTCAATTACAGCTAGAGGTAAATTTTCATACTTCATTACCTTCACAGATGACCATTCTAAATATGGTTATGTGTATTTAATGAAATACAAATTTGAATCTTTTGAAAAGTTTAAAGAATTCAGAAATGAAGTAGAGAAACAAATAGGTAGATACTATGATTCGATCGTGGTGGAGAATACTTAAGTGATGAGTTTCGAGTTTATTTGACAGATAATGGAATAGTTCCACAATGGACTCCTCTAGGTACACCACAGCTAAATGGTGTGTCTAAAAGGAGAAATCGAACCCTATTAGATATGGTACGGTCCATGATGGGCCACTCGAGTGTGCCAAAATCATTTTGGGGATATGCATTGGATACTGCCTCCCATACTCTTAACAGAGTACCCACAAAGGTTGTTGATTCAACTCCATATGAAATATGGAAAGGGAAGAAACCAAATCTATCCTACATGAAGATTTGGGGCTGCCCAACTTATGCAAACAAGGTAGAATTGGATAAGTTTGATACTAGATCTGACAAGTGTTTGTTTGTAGGGTATCCAAGAGAGTCTATAGGATACTATTTCTACAACCCAATTGAGCAAACGGTGTTTGTCTCAAAACATGCTATTTTTCTAGAAAAAGAGTTTATTCTAGAAAGAGACAGTGGGAGTAGAATAGATCTTGAAGAAATTCAAGATCATCAAACAAACATTGAGCAACCTGTTGAAGAACAACTTCAGCCACATAATGATGTTGCGCATATAGAAGCTGTGGATATACAAGAGCCCTGTAGGTCAGTAAGAGTACGCTCAGCTCCCAAGAGATATGAATTTCTTATGAGCCAAAGCAATGATATACTAGTCATTCAAGATGATGAACCTACTACTTACCAAGAAGTGTTGGATAGTCTAGACTCCTTCAAATGGTTGGAAGCCATGAATTCCAAAATGAATTCCATGTACGACAACAAGGTATGGACCTTGGTTGATCCACCTGAAGGGACAAAACCTGTAGGGTGTCAATGGGTCTTCAAAAAGAAGACAGACATGGAAGAAAATGTGATTACCTATAAAGCTAGCTGGTAGCCAAAGGCTACAAGCAGAAAGAGGGAATCGATTATGATGAAACTTTCTCACCAGTAGCAATGCTTAAATCCATTCGGATATTACTTGCAATAGCGGCACATCATGACTATGAGATTTGGCAGATGGATGTAAAAACTGTATTCCTTAATGGGAATTTGCAGGAAGATGTGTACATGACACAACCTGAAGGTTTTACATCTTCAAATCCTAGTCAAATATGTAAGCTACAGAGGTCTATTTATGGACTTAAGCAAGCATCTAGGAGTTGGAACATCCGATTCGATGAGACAATCAAAGAGTTTGGATTTCTCAAGAATCCGGATGAACTTTGTGTCCACAAGAAGGTTAGTGGGAGTTCAATCATTTTCCTTATACTCTATGTGGATGACATATTAATAATGGGAAACGATATACCAATGTTACAATCAGTAAAGGGCTGGTTGTTAAAGAACTTTTCCATGAAAGATTTTGGAGAAGCAACCTATATATTAGGCATTAAGATCTATAGAGATAGATCTAAAAGGCTGCTTGGTCTTTCACAATCTACATACATAGATAAAGTGCTAAAGAGGTTTAGCATGGATCAGTCCAAGAAGGGCTTTGTACCTATGGCTCATGGTATAAGCTTTTCTAAGAGCATGTATCCTAAGACACAAGTTGAGTCTAATAAAATGCGTACTGTTCCATATGCTTCGGCAATTGGATCAATTATGTATGCTATGTTGTGCACAAGACCTGATGTCTCCTATACTCTGAGTGTTACGAGCAGATACCAGGCTAATCCAGGTGCGGGTCACTGGATAGCCATTAAGAACATTCTTAAGTACTTGAGAAGGACTAAAGGTTTGTTCTTAGTATATGGAAAAGGTGAATTGGAACTTGAGGGCTATCCTGATGCGAGTTTTCAGTCGGATAAAGATGACTATAAGTTGCAGTCAGGTTTCATTTTTACTCTTAATGGAGGTACTGTATGTTGGAAAAGTTCCAAACAGGACACCACAATGGATTCTACAATAGAGGCTGAATACATTGCAGCCTTGGAAGCAGCTAAGGAAGCCGTTTGGATTAAAAAGTTCGTGACAGAACTTGGTGTGGTTCCAACCATTGTTGATCCAGTTACTCTGTATTGTGATAACAATGGAACTATTACTCAAGCAAAGGAACCTAGGTCTCATCAGCGATCCAAACACGTACATAGAACATTTCACTTAATTAGAGAAATCATTGCCAGAAATGACGTAAAGATAGAGAGAATTCCCACAGAGGATAACATAGCTGATCCTCTCACTAAAGTTTTTTCTCAAAAGAAACATGAAAGTCATGTATTATCATTTGGGCTGAATGTCATGAATGAAGTGTTTTAGTGCAAGTGGGAGATTGTTGGAATGTATGCCCTAAAACAATGAATTTGTTTAATACATTCCTTATTATGTTTTGTATTTTAATAACTTCTTCTTTATCTGTTAAATGCTAGATATAACTGATAAACTCCTTAGAATACTTACTAATATGATGGTGGTCGCAAGTGTTGATGATTAAGAGTTATCAATCACATTTACAGTAATATTCTTAAATTTCTCTAGTCATAGTACTAATGAGATAGGACATCATTAGTACGGAAAGATTAGTACACAATTAGTCTCTACTTAATGTAAGTAGTGGTTGTTCTCATCAACCATGGTATATAGATACCTAGGTTAATGTGTAGATAATTTGTAAAGTACAAATACATTGGAATGATCCGCGTAGAGATCCCATTAGGATATCTATCTAGTGCTAATGGTTGTATCTCTTGTGGTAAATTATGTAAATAATCATATGACTTGAGATCGCCATACTATCTTGAGTATGAATCACTACATTTTGACTCTATTGCTTGTTACTCATTGAGAGTGACTCAGAGAACAGAGATTGGGTGTAGTGTGAAGCACGGAAAGGTAATAAGTGATCAAGATATGATTCACCACTCCGATAGTAGGAGTTGATATTCGGATTGCCACTAATGGGAAATTAACCCTAAAAGGTCAACTACATTAAGTTAATTGAAGAATATTTTCAAGTTAACCTAATCTATGGTTAATTCTGAAAACTAGTAAATTTAATTAGTCATTAAGGAATTGACACTTATTCCTTATTCCTTGACTAATTGGATATCAGAGGTGAAAGAATAATAATTACATGGTAACTTCTCATGGAAAGGTTAGGTCAAAATTTTCTTGACTAATTCTGGGTACTTGGGTGGTCATGATGTGTTGCTAGAAACTACTCATGATTTATAATTATGAATTAATTAATTATTGTAATTAATGATAAAATAAAGTTGTTTATTTTATCTAATTCCTTTTGGGAATTATAAGTCATAATTATTGCCAATGTATTTGGAGCCTATTAGATCACACGCATTAGAGTTTTGATTCTGGATTAAAATTATTTGTCCGAGTGAAGACTTGGAAATAAAGTATAAGATACTTTCAGGATTTAATTACAAAGAAAATAAATTCCAGGCCTATATGAGCAGTTAGGAGAAAATAGTTATCTCCAATCTATCAGATAGCTAAAGGATAGACTTTGTTATTGGATAAAAAACCTATCTCTTCTTTTTTTTTTCTTTCTACGAATCTTATCTCTATTAGAACAATGAAAAAACCCATGACTCTCTCAAGGGAAAAATAAGGTTTTGGCATACATAGAGAGTGGAGGAAAAAAAAGTGTGTGAGACATACATAGAGAGAAAAATATAGACAAGGAAAAGTGAAAAGAAAGGCTGGCAACTTTCATCACTTTCACACATATATCGTAGAGACGATCCAGATATCACTCTCGCGTGGATTTCGGTAGAGGCAGGACATTTGGACTGCTCAACGGGTTGTTCGTCTTCTCCAAATTCGGCAGAGGAACATCACACAGATTAAGGCAATCTATTTTTCCCTCTCTTCTTGAACCATACGCAAAATCTAGGGTGATCCTTGAGTGGGTTTTTGAGAAAAATTTTTAATTTCCACTGCCTTTCTGTCCCAAAAACCTATCACCTTGACCCGTTAATCGCATGGTATGAGATAGTTGACGCTACAATCTAGTGTGTTTTTAGATTGATAAGTCTAGTTGGAGATCCTAGGGATTAATCTAAGATATTCAAGGAAAGCTCACAAGAAGCCAAAAGAGAGAACTCTCAAAATCTTAATGTCGAATAATAATCTACTTGAATAAGAGAGTATCCTATTTATACTATTACTAAACACGTAATCTGAAGGTGATTAGGTGTCAAATGAGGCCTTAACCCTAAGCTATTCTTGGCCCATTAAAGGACAGCTCCTATGCTCAATATGGGCTCACTAATCCGGTCCTTCATGCTCAACATGAGCTTATTTATTTAGTCCAACTAATTGACATAACTACTAGCTAAATAACTCCAATAAGATAACTAAATAACTCCAACAAGCTACGTGGTTTCAAGGCTGATTTCCTTCATCGAGCATGGCTTCTAGCATGGTAATTTTCCTTTCATCTCACAGGCAAGGCCTTCTATGAGTTTGGGTCTTCCCACTTGTTCTTGCACCGCTTTGACCAATAGTTGGAGAGCATCTTTCATCTTCTTGGCGCGTGCTCGTGTGACTGGACCTAGGAGCACTTTCACTTGCTACACTTCCATGGTTTGAGCTACATCTTCATTTGCATCATACATCATCTTCATTCCCTATAATCTCAAAGCCATTCTTATCCGTTTTACTTCCAAAAGAGCCTGCAGCCTCCAACTTCTTCATAGCTATTTTCTGCACAACTGGGACATAAACTTGACGAGTCTCATTCATATCCTTTTTAGATTTATCATCTGCTATAATATGTTTACCAGCTCTTTTCTTGACGAATTCTAGAGAGTTCTTTTTACACTCACTTAAATGCCTTAACTACCAGCATAAAGAACAACATTTAGGAACTTCTTCGGCCACTATATTATGCCAGAATCCTAATTCTCCTTCAATTGCCACCCAAACCATCTTGCATAAAGGTTTCAATAAGTCTATTTCAACACAGACCCTATCAATGCTAGGCCGTATTCCTACCAAAGTCATTGAATCTAGAAACAAAGACCTGCCAACTGGATTAGAATGAAAAATAGAGAGTTCTTGTCATGGTAATGAATCGGCAATGTAGGCAAAGACATCCACACCGGCACCAAGAATGATTCCCTATGGACATGAAAATCACGAGTCCAATGAAAAATCCTCATTGGATAGTTCCCAATCTGCCAAATCCCACAAGTCCAGATTCAATTAAAATCCCCTTTAGCCGAACATTTAATAAGAACGTGTCTATAATCCAATAAACCCACAGAAACACTATCTTTGAAATTAAGGAATGCAAAAAATTTCTGTATCTCCTCTAATGGAGGTCGACCATGTGAAAACTTTCCTACTAAAGCCAAGCGATAGGGTGCTACTAAATGATCTGCTTCATCTTTTGAAAAAAGCCATAGTCGCCTCCCCCTTATAAATAGTGGGAGGACGAATAGAAATAGGCAAAGATGAAGTTGAGAGAAAAGTTGAGAAAACGATTTCTTGAAAGTTGGAGAACAAGTGGGTTGTTTTAATATTACTATAATTTAATATCTTTTAAAATATTTAAAATATAATAGTTTTTGTGGGGTCTTACACCTCGGGGTCTAGATGGATATAAAATACCTGCGCTACACTTTTTCCTTTTTAAACATTGGGTAGAGTCAGTAGGCAAGGAGTAAAGAATCTAATTAGCAACAAGAAGTTGTTGTACCTTCAATTATTTGTACAAAATGTGCTCAAGTGTCAACGCTCTTGTTGGGGAAGGTTTGCGTTGGATGATAATGAAGGGGGAGGGATTGTGCGTAGGAAGTTTTGGGTTCAAACCTCCCACTTATTAAAAAAAAAAGGAGTCACTGCTTTTGTGAATTTTCTGCCTACATAGGAGTACTTAAAATGAAAGTACTTGAAGGCACCCCTAAATTAAGAAAAAGCAGTAGGTAAATCACAAAACAAGACAAATTGGACAAGAAGAAAATACAAATAACTTGTCAATAACAAAGAAAATTAGGACTCTTATGGCCTTTTCTACTATCAGATTTAGTGTTTGAATCCTGTACCTAACAGTTGAGGGTGAGAAGAGTAACAAAAATTGTTTTAAAAAAAAGAAAACCCAGGAAAATTGAGTATTAAATGGGAGCTTAAATTCTTGTCTGCTATGGATTTTACATAAGCTGATTTTTAAAAGTAATCATAGAAAATAATCGGAATCAACTGTGACAGCACTTTCCTCTAAGGCGAACCAAAGGGTTTGGCAGGCTGCTTACCCAACTCGCACCAGGACTCACTCATACGATCAAATAAAATACTTCCAACGTACGTAAAATAACAATTCCGTAGCTTATAACATAACTAAATTCAACTTACAACCCTGCTAACAAAATACGAACCAACGTACTTAAGATACAATCAAAGATCATCTTACAAGCTTCCAAAATATCGAATTCAAAGTTTAACAACCCAAAAGATAATACAGAAGAAACAAGATTACACCCTAACTGACAGCGGCTTCACTCGGGTTCTCAATTCCTGTTAAGGAAAACAAATTTGAAAGAATGAGTTAACGCCTGGTGAGTTCCCAAAAAGGCATGCATACACGTAGAGCAGTTCAATTACACTTCAAGTTCACAAATTCAACGCAAATAAATAAAGCGATTAACAATATCAAGGGGTAGGATACAGGTGGCTCTCAGGAGCCAATTTTCACAAAGCTTGATCTTATTTCACGTAGTCGACACTCTATCGACTTTCAAAGTAATGTAACCAGTCCAACAGAGCATTACTTAACTCCATTTTTTTTCCAATGACTCCCCTACCGGGCCCGCACTCCAAATAGAAATAGTGGTTGTAATACTCGAGTATAGAGGCACTAAGACGGTATGAGAGGCACCTCCCACTCAGATTGAGTGTGGTACATGCTACAAGTCAAGCACAAGCACAAACATAAGTACGATCACTCAAGTTCAAGTAAGTACAAGATTGTTCAAGAAGGAGAGGGCGAGTGTAATAAAGTACACCCTCGTTTCATTCAAAACACTAGACATCTTAATCGTAATATCAAGTTCACATTTATGTCACATTTACAAATTCAAAACAGATAACATGCATGGAAACTCACCAATATATCAAAGCTCTGAATCCAAGTTAGGATTGGTAACATGGTCTTCAATCACTTCTTTAAACATGTAAAGAAAGATAATAAGTTTTGCCTCAACAATTTACGAAACTAAACCAAATTCACTTGAACTCGACACGAAGGCTCGAGTTATGAAAATAATATCTATCTAAAATATTTTTCAAGCTCAATTCAAAGGGAAAATTCATGAACATGTTAGCTCAATGGTTCAGGTATAAAATGAAGTGAAAAATGTTAAATTGAACCAAGAAAAGTGAACGAAAGAGTGCAAAGGAGAAAAATAAAAGTGACAGCTTTGACACCTCTCGGTATTTTGATCATAACCAGAGGTACACTTATCAGATTGAGATGAATTTTATGGTATTTCGAAGCTAAGACATAGCCCTACATTTCTTATGCAGACATCGAAATTCAGTTCATGCATTTTTGTGGTCAAAAATAGCAATCACAGAGACACAAGAAAGCTATCGCATCATAATAGGGCTTTTGAGCAGTTTCGGGAAAACGACTATAACTCAATGTAGAAAATCAAAATTGAATGCCGTTGGTTGCATTTGAAACTAGACTCAAAGGACTTTCCAACGGTATAAAAATTAGGCTCGAATTCATTTTCAATTAGAACCAGAAAATCTGACAAATTGACTGAAAATGCACCCAAAGTTTCAGTCCATTTTGCAAACTTTCTAACAAGAACTTTCCAAATATTTTTTTTCCCATCAAATCTTCCCAATTTTCTCATAAGAAATCCATGAACATATCAAACAATATATAGCCAAGATTATTAGCAAGAAAAACCATGAAAATTCGCACATAAACAACCCTCAACAAAAGATCAAACACTTGGTGGGCATGGGGATTTCTTCCATTTTCACTAACAAACAACTATCTAGTCAACAAAACTCACTCAACTCCATATGGGCTTCATCAATCATTAGCCCTTGGTCATCTAAAGACAATTTCCAAGCAAATCCAACCAACAAATTAAAAGCTAAACTAGCATTTTAACTACTAGAACATCTAGAGATATAACTTCAAGAAATTTACTAGATCTACCATAGATCTTACTTAAATCAAGTGAATCTAACATATCCATGGCTAGAAATTAAAGATTAAGGGTGATTTTTGGTGCTTACCTCAAGATCTAACTAGATCTAATGTAATTCAACCTCGAAATTTCCTTCCAAGCTTCACCCTTGAAGTTTCCTCAAGAAATGTCAAATCTTCTAGGTTGATTGGGTGATTTCTTCCACAAATCCACAAGGAGCAAGATGGATGGTGTCCCTTCTTTCTTAATCTCTCTCTCTCTCTCTACTCTCTCTTTCTCCCTAAACAAGAAAAGAAGGAAAAGAAGAGGAAAAATTGTGATGGATGATAGGTTTTTAAGTGATCTTCAAGGGCAAGATGGAGGAGGAAATGAAGAGCTCTCAAGTCTCCCTCTCTCTCTAAAATTTCGGTTGGCTCAAAGGAAAAAGAGAGAATGAACTCTCAAGTCTAGTTTCTTCCTTTTAAGTATGGTAGGGGACCACCTCACCTGCTCGCTTATGTGTTACCTTCTCATGCGACATCTTATCCAAAACTAGATTTTCCTCAACCAACATTATCCTATCATTTTTCTATTTCATAAAAGTCTCTACATATTCTAGATTTCATCTTAAGACTAAATTCCACGTCACCACTCCAAAATTTTGCACTTAATGCTAGCCAAATGATAACCGGGCAATTATTAATAACAATTCAACTAAGTTGAAAAATGACATTTTAATAAATGAGAATACGAAGAATTTGGCAAAATCACATAATATAAATATTTTCAAGAAATAAATCACTTGAAGGTTAAAATAAGCAAGTAAAAGAAACTCATTTAACAATTAACAAGTAAATCACTAAATGAATGCAAATTTTATAAAAATATAATATAAATAAAAAATGCAAATAGTTGGGAGGTGAGAAAAATAATTTTCTGGGTCATCACATCAACAAAAGCTATTCTTTGGTAAATTATGGATTAAATGTGAATCAAGATGAAGTGTTCGCGAAGTAAAATACAATCACAAAATAGGATGCATCATTTGAATCATGAACTGCTTATCAATTTTCTGCAAAGATTACAATAAGTTTCTAAAGAAAAAGTACATATACCTCTTCACAGTTTTGAAAGGGAGACAACCAGACAGTAGCTGAATTCCGTGATTTTTCCATCATATTGTAAGATTTTGGCAGCAAACTTGCTGAACAAATCATCAATAACAACATCTCGAAAGTGAGCCTGAATGATGGGTTCATAAATTGCTCTCCAGACCCTCGCCACATACTCGGCTCCACTACTGTTTTTGTTGAATACATAATCCTTGCCGTAAACAGCTGCCAATACATCAAGCCATCGCAATTCAACGGTATCCAGATATCTTATTCGAAAGGCAGGTTTTTCCTTGATGATGGTCCTTACTTTCTCCAAAGAAGGCAGATAATGTGGAAGGTTGAAAGTGTCAAGTGCTCTTTCCTCAATCAGTCCCTGCATGAATCGATCACACCAATGACTTTCAGTTCATACCTAGAATTATCAGCAAATAAACGAATGATATGTGTCTTAATGTGTGTGACTTTGCTTATGAGTTTTAGTAGCATTAAGACACTATAAATTTAAAAATTATATAGATACATATAAAACTCTCTCCAATAGTTAGTTTGCACACGAAATTTTAAAAACTTATGAAAGTGCTTACAATCGGGGATGAAAATGACTAAAAGACAGGATAAGAAGATATAATAAGTAAACCATAAAATTTGGAAAAACTTGTGCTAAGTGTAGTATTATAACTTTTAAAATTATAGGGCATGTATCATTCCTATCCTTCGCATATTTGGGAGTGTAACTAGAAATTGGATAAAGGTACAAGATTTTCAAAACCTTTATTTTGATTAAAGGTTTAACAATGATAAATTAGAATTTTCACAATATATTTTTTATGGTGCAAAATGTCTAGAGTTGAAAGATTATGGCATAAAATGCTCAAGATTAAAATTTAGAGTGAAAAGTAAAATTGCGGGTGCAAAATGAAGCTAGTTCTCAGGCTTACGTGTTACAAAGTATACGATACGGGAAGTTTAATTGTTTAAACTAGAGAAGTACCATTTCTATTTGTTTATGAAATTATCCCATAAAATAATGCCCCAGATCCCATTTAACCCATGTGACTGTCAGTGTTTCCAAATCCAGATCAAACAAAACTCTTTCCTTCAGCCGGGCTGAATTGAAAATCGATCATGACACCGGTACAATTGCATATTTTAGTAAGAAAGACTAAAATCCAGTAAAATCTTGCAAAAACCGATGAAACCTGGACAATTGAACCGGTTAGCCACTGTGTTTTCTTTCTATAATTTGGTATTTGTTATACGTTCTAATTGTAGATTAAATAAAGAATAAAGTTAGCTAGTTGAACCAATTGAACCGCAAAGAGAAGCTCCTCCGATTCACCAACTAGCCTTGATTTAAAATATTGGGCGCCATTTTAAAAAGTTGATTTGACGGTGTCAAGAGTAAAGAAAATATTAGAATGGCGACATAGAAAGGGTGAGTGAGACTAAAAAACTTTAGTTTATTTTAAAAAAGGGATAATTTCAGAAACCTCCCATTGAGGTTTCTGACAATTTCACTTAACTCCCCCCAATTTTAAAAAATTATACTGACCTCCCTTGCTTTTACTATTTAAGTAACATTATAGACCCATTAGGCTAGAATTATACTTAAGTATCCTAAAATACCCTTATGCAATATCATAACATTAAAAGAAAGTGAAAAAAGGTTTAGTGATCAATTTAACCAAAAAAAAAAGTAACAAACACTTTTATCCAAATTTGCTATGCTTCCACAATAATTATAAACCCAAAACCTCATCAACCGTTCAAGCAAACTCCAATTTAATTCCCAAATTCTATCAATTTCGGCATCATCAAATCTCAAACTCTACCCAAATCACTTTACAAATAGACCATAACCACCACCACCAACTAAAATACCCTCAAAAACTTTCCGCCCCAAATTAACACTATATTTTGTCTATTGGCTAATCTCACATCTCAAATTATGAACCCAAACACCTATCGCATATCACCTTTCTTGAACAAAAGACCTGGCCAACCACTATTGATGTCTATGCCAAGAGCAACCCCATACTCCAATGGCGTTAGGAACAGAGAAACTAAACTTTATGACAAACCACCACCAATACTTGTAAATCAAACAAAAATGAAACTAAATGAAGATATTAAATTCTAGTGCATAATAGCATAACCCAGAGTCATCCATTTTTCTCTTCCAACCATAACCCATTAATTTCATTTTTTTCTCTCTACCACAACCATCTTCATCATCTCCATCTAATTTGAACCTTAAATTTTCATTTGTTCCCTCAATTTGTAATTTTGAAAATTTTGATTCTTTAATATATGCAAATTATAATATGAGAAGAAATAAACAAGGGGGCTGATAGTTAAGTACCACGAAAAGAGAGAAATAGACAAGAAATAAACACTTCGGGTAGATTTGCATGGTGGTGTAGGTGATGGGTGAAAGAGACTGTGGGATTATAGGTAGGAAGGAGAGAATCATATGAGGTAGAAAAAAACGAAGAGAAAGAGAAAAGAAACTGCTGTTAATTAAAGTAGGGGTGGGGATGATAACGAGTTGTTGGAGGTTTTTATATTTTTCTTTTACTTTTGGTTTGGTTTTTGCATCCCACATATGTGGTAAATTATCTATTAAATAGAGGGTATTGTAGTCATTTTATTGAACTCAGGGAGGTTAGTGTAATTTTTTAAAATTGGGGGGTGCTAAGTGAAATTGTCAGAAACCTCAAGGGAGGTTTTTGAAATTATCCCTTTAAAAAAGGCACGGGAAATTAGCTTTCCTTACATTTACAATTAGAGCTGTAAACGAGTCGAATCGAACCGAGTATCTCATATTTGAGCTCTGTTCGTTAAGCGATTCGAACAACGTTCGTGTTCGTGTTCGAACTCCAAACCTGTGTTCGTGTTCGGCTCGTTAAGTAAAATTCGTGTTCGAATTCGAGTTCGTGTCATGCTCAAAATGCTTGAATCCAAATTATTTTAAGTCTTAAATATGTCATGCAAATCATTAATCATTCTCTAAAACAATTAAAGCACTAAGTGACTAAATTCTATTATTTATTAACTATATAACTAACATTAACATAAAAATAACAAATAAAACAAAGCAATTTACCCTCCAAATATAAAAGTCCAGCCATAAAATTAACCCTAAAATTTGTCAAATGATAATTATGTCCATGTTCGCGAACATTCGTTAAAACTCGCGAACATGCTTGTGTTCGCGAACGTTCGTTAAAAATGTTCGCCAGCGTTCGTTAAAACTCACGAACATGCTCGTGTTCACTCGATTATTAATTGAACAAAAAAATTCATTCGAACTCGGTTCGTTTAAGATTTCGAACGAGCCTTTCACGAACACGAACGAGTCGAAATGAACCGAGCTACCGAATAGTTCGATTCGTTTAACAGCTCTATTTACAATCCCACTATACCATTAGCTAACTAATATTCATTAAATAGCTTTTTCTTTCCTTTGTTTTGACCGTGGTGCCCTTTATGACAAGTGTTGTCGACAAATCTATTCATCTATGTATGTGTGTGTGTGAAAATCAGTTACCTATTTTCTATTTTTAGAGAATTAATGGAGTATTAAATATTAGGTTTTGTCCATTTTTTATATTCAACTATTCTCTAATCAATTTCTTTATAGTTTCTATCTCCTCTAACAACTTCTATATTTTTTCAATAAATGTGAACTTTTTCACTATGGTTTCCCTCTCTTCTAATAACTTTCATCCTTTTCAAAAGTGTGAATAATTTTTTATTCGTACGGAATGACTTCACTTAGTGGATCTTAATTGCTACATCAGTAAATTCAGTTGAAAATTGAATATTCATACACAATAAAATGATTGTTGCATCTTTTGTATTTAGTTATACACGAATATGTAGTTTTAGGTTTATAATCATTGTAAAAATTTAATAATCATCTCAAATATATCCATCAATCTTTAGGGATGCCTTAAAATATTTGATGAATACTGCGGAGGCCCCATTCTGGGTCTAAACACGTGGCAGCCCAGGCGTGGCCGAGCTGGGCCTCGGCCTCAGGCCTCCGGCAGCAGCTCTGGGCCGCACTGACTAGGGCTCCCCAAAGGGGGCAAGGGTCCATCCCGAAGAGGTCGGGGAGAATTCCCCTGAGTGCGGGATACCGACTATTCTGGGCAAGTCCCGAAACGTACGGAGGTCGGATTCTCTCACAGGTATAAAAGATAGCACACATCAACTGTACAAGGTACGCTCACTATTGGCAAATTACTCCCGGCCGTCTGTGCCTCCCGTGAACCATACTCACCGGAAAACTAACTTGACCGCCGGAGTGCCCTCGGGGACCACCATCGGGCCCCCCTTTGTTAGTTCGTTCTCATCTGTCTTGCAGGCTTAGGACCAGCTCTGCCATCAGCACCCCGAGCTCATCAGTTCAGCTCGGTCCGGGGAAGCTCAGCGCTTCTTCAGTTGGCGCCGTCTGTGGGAACCATAAGGTAAGTAGGATTGTGTTGATGGCCAGGACGCGATCCAAGCGCACGGTAGAGAGCACCGGCCCTGGGGGCGGTGAGGGGTCCCAGCAAAAGGAGGCTGAGGCGTCTCGGGGCGCCGGGGGCTCAGCCCTCTCAGGGGAGCGTAGGCAGCAGATCTTCCAGTTCGTGACGGAGAATCTCCCCATGCTGGAAGATATAATCCGACAGGCGAAGGAGGGGGATGGGGCTGGGGGTGCGCAGACCTCCAAGGCCAAGGGGAAGGAGAAGGAGTCACCCCCTAATCCTTCGGAGGATGAGTCGCGAGACCAGCCCCCCAGGAGGAAACGGCCACGGACTCAACCTCGCCCGCGAGCCTCGGTGGTCGGAGACAGCGAGAGGTATTCCCGCGACCGGTCCGCAAGGAGCCGTCCCAGAGACCCCTCCCCCCGGAAGCCCACACGGAATGGGTTCGAGTGTTCTCCTGCTCGGTCTGTCAAGAGCCGACCCGGCGACCTCCTTCATCTGGAACCTGCCCGGGATGAGCTCGAGCAGATCTTGAGGCCTCGGCAGTACGAGGACAACTATGCAACCTCGCCCTTTACCCGGGATTTAGAGGACTACCCGCTACCCCGGAGGTTTAAGATTCCGAGCATTGAGATGTACGATGCCTCTACAGACCCGGAAGACCACCTTTCGGTCTTCCTGACGCATATGCGCCTCCAAACCGCCGCGGACGAAGTCCGCTGCAAAACTTTCCCCATGTTCCTGAAGGGGAAAGCACGGCTCTGGTTCCAGGGACTGGCACCGGGGTCTATACGGAGCTTTCCCGAGCTGGCTCGGCAGTTAGCAGCCCAGTTCGTCTCCTCGAAGGTTTACGCGAGGAACGTCACCCACCTGATGTCCATCAGACAGAGGCCAGATGAGTCGCTGAGGAATTTCATGACCCGCTACAATGCGGAGAGCTTGCAGGTCAGGGACAAAGACGAAAAAGTAGTAATGGCCGCCTTCACAAACGGGCTCAGGGTGGAGGAGCTTTTCTACGACCTGGCCAAGAAGCCTCCTGTAAACCTGGAGGAGCTCCTGCGCAGGGCGCACGAGGCCGCTAATGCGGAGGAGGCAGGTCGCCTGAAGAAAGAATCAGATCGGGAGCTCGGAGATCGTAAGGGTCGGACAAACCCCCCAGAGAACAAGGACGTCCCGGCCAAGAAAAACGTCTTCGATCGGCTCTCGAAGGAGAAGGCCCCTGCTCCGCCGCCCATCCCAGAGAAGACCTACACCCCTCTGACATGGCCCAGAGCCCAGATCTTGGCCGTTATGGAGGCGGAAGGGCTGGGAAATCGGCCGCCCAAGATGGGGACGGCCCGGAACAAAAGGAACCAGGACCGGTATTGCGCCTTTCACCGCGACGTCGGACACGACACGGAGGGATGCTGGGCCTTGCGTAAGGAGATCGAGGACCTGATCCAGTGCGGCTTTCTGGGGCGGTTCGTACGCCGACCAGGTCGGGAGCCCGGGCGCAACCACTACAGAGATAGGTACGAGAGACAGCGACGCGACCGCCCAGAACGGCGTGACGCTCCTCGGAACCACTCCCCTGACCTGGACGGCCAGAACCTAGCGGGGGTGATAAACACCATCGCTGGGGGTCCCACGGGCGGAAACAGTCACACAGCACGGAAGAACAAGCGACCCCCCCCGCGGGGGACGACTTCCTGAAACGTTTGCGCATGGATGAGGAGATCACCTTCGGGCCGAGAGATGCGGTCCCTCTAGCATCCGAGAACCACGAGGCTATAGTGATAGACGTGGTCACCAACAACTATCGGGTGAAGAAGGTGTATGTCGACCAAGGTAGCGCGGTGGACATCATGTTCTATCGGGTGTTCGAGGAGCTCGGGTTGAAGGACGACCAGTTGACCCCGGTTCGAACACCTCTGGTGGGCTTCACCGGGCCACCCATTAACCCGGAGGGAATGATTACCCTGATGGTCAAGGTAGGACAGGCCCCCAAATGCCGGACCATCCCTGTCAATTTCGTAGTGGTCAAGCAGCAGTCCTCGTACAACGTGTTCCTGGGTCGGCCAGCTCTGAACGCCCTCCGAGCTATCCCGTCCACCCTCCATCTCAGTGTGAAGTTCCCCACCCCAGGAGGGATAGCCGAGGTGCACGGTGATCCAGAGGTGGCCAGAGCTTGCTACTTGGCCACGCTCTGCGGTCCGGAGAAGGTGGTCGCTCAGATGACCTGTTTGGAGCCCTACATCCCGCGGGACGAGGCCCAGCAGTTGAGCACCCAGGACGAAATTGAGGAATTCCCCTTGTGGGAGGAGCGGCCCGACCAGGTCATCCGCATCGGGGCATTGCTGCCAGCCGAGGAGAAGGAATGCTTGAAGGCCCTGTTGAGAAAGTACTCCCAGATCTTCGCATGGACGGTGGAGGACATGCCCGGGATTCCAACGGACCTGGCGGTCCACCACCTCGACGTGGATCCTCACTTCAAGCCGGTGAAGCAGAAGAAAAGGAGTTTCGCCCCCGAGAGAAATGAGGTGATCAAGGCGGAGGTCGGCAAGTTGCTAGAGTCCAGAATCATCCTGGAGGTCTACTACCCGACTTGGTTGGCCAATCCCGTCCTAGTCAAGAAGGAGGACCGGACCTGGAGGATGTGCATAGACTTCACGGACCTTAACAAAGCCTGCCCAAAGGACTGCTTTCCCCTGCCAAGGATCGACAGGTTAGTAGACTCTACCGTGGGTTTTGACGTTTTATGCTTTCTGGATGCCTTTAAGGGATACCACCAGATAGAAATGGCTGAGAAGGATCGGGATAAGACCTCCTTCATCACCGAGGAGGGAACCTACTGCTATAGGACCATGCCGTTCGGGTTGAAGAACGCGGGAGCTACTTACCAGCGCCTGGTCAACAAGTTATTCCAACATCAGATCGGCAGAAACATGGAAGTCTATGTGGACGACATGATCGTCAAAAGCCGAACTGACCAGCGGCTCATACCCGACCTAAGGGAGATCCTGGACATCCTACAGGAGAGCCGGATGCGCCTAAATCCGAAGAAGTGCACCTTTGGGGTCAGATCGGGATGGTTCCTGGGTTTCCTGGTGTCCCGAGAGGGAATCCGAGCCAATCCGGATAAGCTCCAGGCCATCATGGACATGGCCCCTCCGAGGAACGTGAAGGAAGTCCAGCGGCTCACAGGAAGGATGGCCGCCCTGAATAGGTTCCTCTCGCGCTCCGCGGTCCGGGGGCTGCCCTTCTTCCGAGTCTTGAAAGCGCCCAAGGATTTCCACTGGACAGAGGAGTGCCAGAAAGCCTTCACCGACCTGAAGGCTTATCTGGCTGAACTGCCTACTTTGACCGCGCCGGAGATAGGGGAGACTCTGTTCCTTTACCTGTCCGCCTGCAACGAGGCCGTCAGCGCGGTCTTGGTACGGGAGAGCAGAGGGATTCAGAGACCGGTGTACTACGTTAGTCGAGCTCTACAAGGGCCAGAGACGTGATACACGCCGGCAGAGAAGCTGGTTCTTGCCTTGGTGCATGCTGCTCGCAAGCTCCGCCGCCCTTACTTCCAGGCTCACAGCATTGTAGTCCTGACCGACCAGCCCTTGCGTCAGATACTCACCAAACCCGAGGTCTCGGGCAGGATGACCAAGTGGGCAGTCGAGCTGGCCGAGCACGACCTTAGTTATCAGCCTCGTACCGCAATCAAGGCTTAAGCCTTGGCGGACTTCCTTGCCGAGGGGGCTAGCTTGACCCTGACCGACCTAGTCCCCACATCCACGGACACCCCGACGGAGGAGCCGTGGGTGCTGTTCGTGGACGGCGCCTCGAGCAAGGAGGGGAGCGGAGCTTCCCTGCTCCTCACCTCGCCCACCGGGGAAGAGCTGACCTACGCCCTTAAGTTCGACTTCCCGGCATCCAATAACGAGGCGGAATATGAGACCCTGTTGACAGGGTTGCGGATAGCCCACCAGATGGGCATCACCGCGATCCGGGTTCGGAGCGACTCCCAGCTCGTCGTCCTCCAGATCCGTGGGGAGTATGAGGCCAAGGACAATGTAATGAAGAAGTACCTGGCTAAGGTACGGAAGGCAGTAGCCCTGTTCGGGACTTTTGAAATCGAACGGGTGCCAAGGTCCCAGAACAAGCGCGCGGACGCACTGTCAAAGCTGGCATCCTCCTCGTTTGCTCACCTGAGCAAGGAGGTCCTGGTAGAGGTGGTGAAGCAGAAAAGTATCGACCAGGTCCAGGTCCTGGCGATAGACAGCTCGGCCACCTGGATGGCTCCCCTCATTGACTTTCTCAGCTCGGGTGCCCTCCCTGAGAACAAAATCGAGACTCGCCGAATCCAGCTCCGAGCTGCCAAATACGCCTACGCCGGGGGAACCCTCTATAGGAGGTCGTACTTGTCCCCCTGGCTAAAATGCGTGACTCCCGAGGAAGGTGACTACGTGCTGCGCGAAATCCATGAAGGTATATGTGCGGCACATGTGGGGTCCCGGGTGTTGGCCAAAAAGTGCCTCCTCTCGGGCTACTACTGGCCCTCCGTCTTCCGAGATGCCGCAGATCTGGTACAGAAATGCCGAGCTTGCCAGGTGCACGCCTCGCTGCGCCATCAGCCAGCTCGGGAGATGATCCCCATCCATAGTCCTTGGCCCTTCGCTCAATGGGGGATAGACCTCCTGGGTCCCTTCCCCCGAACCCCGGGGAGGTATGAGCACCTCGTGGTGGCCATAAACTACTTCACAAAGTGGGTGGAAGCGGAGCCCCTGGTCTCTATCTCCGGGAGGGCAATTCAGAAGTTCTTCTGGAGGAACATAGTCTGTCGCTTTGGGATTCCGCACGTCCTGATATCTGACAATGGGCGCCAATTCGCAGAAAATCCATTCAAGAGCTGGTGCGCTGAGCTCGGGATCGACCAGCACTTTACGTCAGTAGGCCACCCCCAGGCCAACGGTCAGGTGGAGAATGCCAACCGAACCATCCTCCAAGGACTGAAAACCAGGTTGGAGCTGGCCCAATCCAACTGGCTGGAAGAGCTCCCTAGTGTCCTCTGGGCTTACCGCACCACGCCCAGGACGGCCACCCACGAGACCCCGTTCTCCCTCACTTACGGGGTAGAAGCAGTGGTCCCCGCAGAGATCGGTCTCCCCTCGCCCAGAACACAGAACTTCGTGGCGACATCCAACGACGAAGAGTTGCGGTGCAACTTAGACATGCTCGAGGTTAAGCGTGAAGAAGCGGCAGTTCGAATGGCTAGGTACAAAAGCCAGCTTGCCCGCTATCATAACGCCAAAGTGAGGACTATGCGGTACCAGCCGGGTGACCTCGTCCTAAGGAAGAACTCGATTAGCCAAGCTCACGGATCCAACAAGCTCGACCCAAACTGGGAGGGCCCATACCAGGTCCTTGAGATGAGCCAAGCTGGCTACTGCAAGCTCGCTGACATGAATGGATCTGAGGTACCCCGTACTTGGCACATCTCCAATCTACGGCTGTTTGTAGCGTAGGGTAGACCAGGGTGCTCAAGTGTCTGTTCTCTGGAATCCAAATTTTTGTTACTATCATTCAATAAAAGTTCGACTTTAAAATTTAAATTTCCCTTGTTCCTGTTTAACTTCAAAGTTTTTCAAGTTTGCACCTTGCACTAGCACACTTAGCGTTACCTCGCTAAGAGTCCTAGTGGGGGGCTAGAGTGAGGGAGATCAGGGTGGAGTGTTCGGCCCAAGAGGTCGGCACGGCTGGAAAAAACTTGAAAACTTGGAGACAAACTTGGAAACTTGGAGGGGTTCTGAAAACTCCACGCTCGACCCCGAGAGGTCGGCATGGGTTAAAGCCCCCAAGGCTTCCAAGTCAGTGCTCGACCCAGGAGGTCGGCACGGTCGAGAACTTGGATGGAAGCTGATGCTCGACCCCGAGAGGTCGGCATGGGTTAAAGCCTCCGAGGCTTCCAAGTTAATGCTCGGCCCAGGAGGTCGGCGCGATCGAGAGCTTGGATGGAAGCCGATGCTCGACCCCGAGAGGTCGGCATGGGTTAAAGCCTCTAAGGCTTCCAAGTTAGTGCTCGACCCAGGAGGTCGGCGCGATCGAGAGCTGGGATGACAGGTGATGCTCGTCCCCGAGAGGTCGGCAAAACAGAGTTGGGAGCAGGCAAGAAATGCGAAATAGGTTTCCTCGAATTTCATATATGCATTCAAAACCTATCTATTACAAAGCTTACAAAATCTCTGAGCCGCCTATCTATTACAAAGCTTCCGAGTTGCCTATCTGCTACAAAATGTGCTGAGCCATGAGGAGAATACAGTTCGGACCCCCTTCTTCTTGCTGGTAGTTCGTCTGGAGCAGGAGCTGAAGGTACATCTTAAACATGTTGAGAGGCGTATGGTGAAGGCTTTCCAGGCGGGGGAACCTTTCCGTCTCAGATGGACCTCCAAGAGCATTTTTAACTGGAGCATGGTCACATCCTTATAAGAAGACGGAAAGGGTTTCTGGAGTGGCCGCCGCCCTAGACCACCGGTTCCTTCCCAGCAGCTCTGCCGGGAGACCCGCTCTCCGCCAAGGGGACCTCTGCCAGCTCGGCCCCAACGTCGGTTCGGCCCACCAACTTCAACTCCTCAGGGCATGCCCTTTGCGGTACCCGTCGAAGAGCCAGTCCAACCTCTCCTCGGCCGCGGGATTGTAGTCCTTGAAGTCCGCCAAGTTGAAGCCAGGAGGGTTGAGGCTCTTCACCTTGTTCAGGGCCCGCGTAGCGCCGACCTGCAGGATGGGCAGGTTAAGGAGGGCGATGTCCTCCTCAAACTGCTCGGAAGAAAGGAACTCCCGAACAGCCTTCTTTCGCTCCTGGCTGACGGTGCCGGAGAGCTCGAGGGCGTGCTCCTCCTTCAGCTTGGCCACGCCGGCCTTCTCCTGGTCGAGCACCGACCTGGTGGAGGCGAGCTGGACCTGAGCGGTGTCCAACTCCTTCTCGGTCTTGTCCAGATTGGCCTTGAGGGAGCTCGCCTCCTTAAGGGCTTGGGACAGCTTCTTCTCCGCCTCCAGTTTTTTCTTCCGCAATTTCTCCAGGTCGGGAGACAGATCGGAGAAGCGGGTCGCCAGGACGGCACCAGCGGCGTTGGCCTGAAGTGGAAAGAGAACAGGTCAGCACGTCACACTACTTAACCGAGACACGGAGGCAAAATTAACCCACGGGCTAGACTTACTTGAGCCTGGGCGGTGTAATAAGCGTCCAAGAGCTCGGAGGGGTCGGCCAGCTCCATCCACCTTCTGTCGCGAGGAAGGACCGAGCCCACCATCAGCTCGCGAGCCACCTCGGGAAATTGGGCTCGGTCGTTGATGGAGAGCTCCCAGGACGGGCAGAAGTGGCGGGGGTCATGCATCTTGGGGGCTTGGCTCGGCTTCAGGGGAGCAACGTGGCGGAAGTGCCACAAGTTCGGAGGAGTTGACTCCTGGGCATGCTCCTCGGCGGAGCCCACGCCCAGTTGGACTGGTCCCCCCGAGGCCAGCGCAAGCGGAGGGGGCTGGACTGGAACCAGCGCGAGCTTCTTCGCGGGTTGGGAGGGCTCGTCCCCTCGACCCCTCTTCTGCCCGGCCGCCTTTTTCTTGTTGTTGGCAGCCTTCTTGGCAGGGGAGGGGGTTCCCTGCGTCTCCTTCTGGGGGGCTTGGCCGCCCCCCACGGTCGGGGTCGCCCTAGGGACCTCCTGAGCAGCCTCTGGTTGGGGAGTGGTGGTCTCCGCCTCAGTGGACGCGCCTAGCAGCTTGGACAGCTTCCTCACTGCAAGAAAAATCGCGGGATCAGTCAAAGCAGGACGGTAAGAGGGTATACACATATGCAAATGCAACGGGCTACAGGGTTAGGACCAGCGTTACAGGCGTCGAGGTCGACAGGGGAGACCTCCACCTCGCCAGAGGACCCGGACAATGTCCCCATCAGTCCGGCCGCAGAGATCTGCTCGCTGGAGAACTTGGTGGCAGTGAGCTTCACCTTGGAGTTCAGCAGCTGGAAGAGGGTATTAGAGTCCATGTCCTTAGGGTAGGGGTCAGTCTTGACCTCCCCGACCCTCCACGCGGTGGCATCGAAACCGGTGGATCGGACAAAAAAGAAGTCCCCTTTCCAGTTCTTGACGGAGGAGGGAAATTTATAGAACAGGTCCTGGCAGCCCTTTTCCCCCCGACCTTGGCTCCCGGCCCGGCGGCAGTAGTAGTACCACCCGGGAAGCGCTGCCTTGAGGACGAAAGCAGCTCGGAAAAGGGAGAGGGAGTAAGGAATGGAGCAGAGTTTGCAGTAGATCAGGAATCCTATGACGATCCTGATCGAGTTGGGGTGGGCTTGGGTGATCCTGAGCCCGAAGTAGCTCAGGACCTCGGCCAGGGCCGGAGGAATTGGAAGGCGGAGCCCACCGATCAGCTGCTCCCTGTAGATGGCCACGAAGCCAGGGGGAGGTCGGCTGGCTCGGTCGTCGGGCCCAGCCGCCCTTGGCTCAAAGGCCGGAGGGATAGAATAGGACCTGACCAGCCCGGCCACCGCCTCGGGTGAGATGGTGACCTCTTCATGGTCAGGGTAGCCGTAGCTAAACTCGGTGATGTCCCCCTGTTCGGGGACCTGGGTCCCCTCGGAGGAGTCCCTGTCCTCTCCGGCTCCTCCCTCGGCCCCGCCAGGGGAGTCATGGGGAGACCTGGGGGAGGGGGTGGAGTAGTCCTGCCGCTCGAGGTAGGCGTTGAGCTCTGCCGTCTCCTCCAGCTCCCGGGCTGAAGGGGAGTGGGCCGAGGGAGAACGGTTGGAGGGAGAGCTCATGATGTCTATGGGGTCAAGCAGGTCCGGGTTAGAGGCGGAAGAAGAAGGAAGAGGGGGAGAAGGCGAAGACGAAGATGAAGAAGAAATGAAAATTCTGGTGGCTCTACGACGGGTCGGACTCGGGGACGCGGAGGAAGTAACGTCGGAATGACCCGACATACAAGGCAGAGGGTGGCGGAAGGCAAAAAGAGACACTGTAAAAGGAAGATGAATCGTAAAAGGGACTTACTGATGACGACCAAGGCAGAAGGAGGATGGAAGACTCGCCGGAATTGGGGCACGGGACGCCGGAAGTTGCTGGGAAATGGAAATGCAAATGCACGAAAGGGGGATGCGAAACGCACAAGGGGAGGAAAAAATGGCAAATGGAGTCGATTGAAATCTGACGACTCCTACTTATAGGAGGGGAAATGGGGGGAAAACGGTTGCTTGAAATCGAACCGTCCCATGTGAACGCATTTAATGCTGGTACGAAAACCGAAGAGGCGTGACAACTGAAAGGACGCGGGCGCAGCGTCCCTGTGGCCGCACTGTACCAGAGGTGACCTCGGCAGAGTAGTGCGCGGCTCTGGCCTCCCACGTGGCGGAGGTAGATTAGGTCTGCCTGACAGTCCTACCTAATCTAGGGGGCTAGTGCGGAGGCCCCATTCTGGGCCTAAACACGTGGCAGCCCAGGCGTGGCCGAGTTGGACCTCGGCCTCAGGCCCCCGGCAGCAGCTCTGGGCCGCACTGACTAGGGCTCCCCAAAGGGGGCAAGGGTCCATCCCGAAGAGGTCGGGGAGAATTCCCCTGAGTGCAGGATACCGACTATTCTGGGCAAGTCCCGAAACGTACGGAGGTCGGATTCTCTCACAGGTATAAAAGATAGCACACATCAACTGTACAAGGTACGCTCACTATTGGCAAATTACTCCCGGCCGTCTGTGCCTCCCGTGAACCATACTCACCGGAAAACTAACTTGACCGTCGGAGTGCACTCGGGGACCACCCTCGGGCCCCCCTTTGTTAGTTCGTTCTCATCTATCTTGCAGGTTTAGGACCAGCTCTGCCATCAGCACCCCGAGCTCATCAGTTCAGCTCGGTCCGGGGAAGCTCAGCGCTTCTTCAAATACCATTGCACTATAATAAGCAAATTAAATATACAAAAGTTTTTAAAAATTGGTATGGTAGTTGAACACTTTAAAATATATTAGTTTTTCTTTAAATAACTATTAATTAACAGGTAATTAAGGATATTTTCTTATATCTTTTTGCATGAATTATTGACACTGCCCCAGTTCACAACTAATCAAAAAATAAAGAAGTCATGTACATTAGCATGGGTTAGAGTACTATCTAGTATTCAGTGAATAGATCATCTCCAAGTTAGAGAGAATTTGTAATTTCATTTGTACTTAATTGGTGACATATATGGCAGGAAATGGTGTACAAATATGCAATTAAATTAAGGTCTCAAAAATTGCAATTTATGTTTGACAGAGTGCTGTAAAAGTTGAGAAAAATAAGAGTGATTCTAGTAAGGGTTTCTGAATTACCTCTGCAACCATGTCATTCATTATCATCCCAAGCAAATCTTGAAAGTTATATGTAACTGGGTCATCGTTTTTAGAAGTCAAGGTGAGAAATAAGTGTCCCCCTGGCACCAATTCATCAGCACGGGCACTCAAGAAGTTTGTGAAATCTATGTTAAATTGATCCAAATATGCATCACGCACACTCCTAGGACTTGTTTTCCCTATGTAGATGTTGCCTTTGTTCAGTGGCAAACCTTCTTCAGTCACGAGCCCACTCGGAACCTGCAGGCGAGAGGTAGAGAAATTTACAAAGTCCACATGTTTTTCTATTTTTTAGCATTTGTTGTTGTTTTTTTTTAATCTAATGTCAATAGTTTACATTATTCCTAGATTATGGGGAAAAAGCTCAATTGAACTTGCATCGGGACTAAAAAGTGAACCTCTAAATCAGACAAATACAGTACTGCACTCACTAGATTTTTAGCATCTATCATCGGAGCTTAGCATTTTCGTTCATTTTCTATTTTGGTGTACTTGTAGAATATGCTATTGAATTCATTAGGTTCGGGCTAAGTCTAAAATGTTAATTTCTAATTGACAGAACCAAGGAATCAGTTTGTACCAAGGACGTTATACAATATGTGATAGATCGTTTGAAAAAACACCAAACCTTTTCAAAGAGTTCGAAGGTGATTTTTTTATGGCTAAGTAGAAGTAGAAAAAAAAACAGAACCAAAAACTATTACAAAGCTTTCCCTATTACTAGAAGTAGAGACATCACTTTTCTATTTTTACTCGATTAAAGGGCAAATATATCTACTCAAACAAACAGAACCAAAAAAAAAACTATTACAAATAGTGATAATGTAAAAATCATATCAAGCAGTGAGGGGTGTTAATATCAACAAAGCAGTGTATATGTAAAAGATAAGGGTAAATTATATGTAACCCCATGCGGTTTCAGCAACTACCACATGACCTCTCTAACGTTTCAAAATGTTTACTTCACCCCTTATGGTTTTAAGTAAAGTGAAAATTTGATGAAAATAGCTGTGTAATGTTGATAGTTGAAATACCAATAGAGCTCTTATTTAAATGCTACATTAATTGATGGTTTAACCACCTTGTATAAAAGCACAGAGAGATTAAGTGATTAAATACAAAAATTACAGATTAAAAGAGGGTGACATGGATATTAAAACTTTATCACACACTTTTGAAGCGCATTTGATATAAACACCGTAACTAATCGTGCATTCCATCCATTTTTCACTTTACATAAAACCATAGGGGGGTTATGTGGCTATTTTACTACCTCAGAGGGGTCATCTGGCATTCTTTAAAATTACATGGGGTAATAAGTAATTTACCCTAAAGATAATGAAGCTGAAGATTGGCGAACCTGAGAAAGCCAATGAAGGCTATTAGATGAGTGTATAAAATGCAAGGAGTTGTCCAGAAAAAGTCTTCCATAAAACGAGCCGGGCATAGCTGCAATGAAACAGGACCCTGAACCGCGTCCATTGGACTTCTCAAGCTCTTCATAAAACTCCGGCAATAATTTGAAAATGGAGTTGAAATCATTGGACATGAGGTCATTCAAGAAAACTTGAATGTTAGGTAGCTTAAGAGCGTTCAAGTTATGGCATTCTTTATCGATGTTATCTACAATGCCTTGAACAGCTAACAACGTGTTAGGCCCCGATGCACATCCCAGATCTGCTACCCTTATGCACTCTGCCGCCGCTAGGTTGGCTTGACAAAACTCTTGAATGCTCTGTTTGAGTACATGGTTGACCTTCATAACTACTGTTCGCTGGAGGGTAGAAAATGATTAGAAAGAAGTAACGGAAATATACGGCGGGCGATCAAGAGAGATCATTCAGAGTTCATCAGGTATCACTTACTTGAAATATTGAATTTTTGGCATAGCTTTCCTTGTCTTCCCCTCCCTTCATGTGAAGAACTTGTTCCATTTTCCAGTATCTGTGCTGTTCTTTCTGCAATTTGGAGTTATCTTAAAAGTGAGGAGGGTAAGGGTAGCAACAATCTGGCTAGTGCTATATAATTATATATGTCAATTAAGGACAATGGTTGGTACAACTGAAATCAGTATTAGGGTAGTATTGAAAGGTTTAAAATACAACGGAATTCATTTTGTAATTAGATAATAAGCTGCATTAATACTGTGGTTTACCAAGTCAACTGAGTTTGAGCTAAACTATATGAAAGTCACAAGAATAAATTTTGTAGGATGTCATATATTATTTGACTATTAGTATTGGCTTTTTTACCTTTCCTGCAATTAGTTTTTGACTCTTAGTATAGACTACCAATTAGTTTTTGTATTCTCTATCTGTTACCGAATTTATTACTGCATTCTTAAATTATTACAGACCTATATATCCTTCTCTTTCAACCTGCTTCACTATTTTATACAAACCTATGGCAAACATCATAATGATACAAACATGCATACAATTAAATGTCTACAATTTATTTAATTAGCTCCCATTTTCCACACCTTTCCCACCCTTAATTATTAGACTATGAATTCAAACTCTAAATCTAAACAACAAAAAGATTCTAAGAGTCCTTTCGTGGCCACTAGAGCATACGATTAAGTATATATATTACTTATGCTTATATATATATATATATATATATATATATATATATATATACTTATATACACACGTTGCTCATGTCCTTGCTATGCATGCTAATTTTGTCAACCGGTCAAAATATGTGGGAGCATGATTCTCCGACTTAGTTGTCTTCAGCTTGCCGTCCTCATAGCTGACTTTTGGAGCATCTCTAAATGGATCTCCCATCTTATTAATTAAAGGGAATGTGCTGTAGTAATCACCACCAGATAAATTCTTCAGTGATATCGCAACAACCTAGACAATATGTTAGTTAACTCGCAACCGACTTGAGGAGGATTAGATTAGAGAATTAGTGTGTGTGGATAGGAGTTTATTTGAGATATGATTTGGAATAATGACCGTAGTATTTTCTATGTTGTTATGTATATGAGATAACATGATGTATTAAAAAATGTGTTTTCGATATAAGTGAATAATTCTTGTTCGAATAAAAGCCATCCAATAATAGCCACCTATTTAAAACTTGATTTAAGCTTCTATACACATTCTATCCATTGTAATCCTTCTGTTGCGCTTTCGCCTTCTCACCCTCCAGCTCAAAAGAGAGATCAGAATCTTTAAAAGAATAAACTAATTAAACTTGTTTTCCTCCTTCTATCCAACCTTAATTGATAGCCAAACTCTAAAACTAATATATCAAGATAACTTCACCTAATGAAAATTTTGTAAGATAGAAAATTATATAAGAACATTACTAGAGACAATCACAACTTGCCACCAAAAACCAGGAAGTGATCACAGAATAAATTTTGTGAGGACTCGTATTGCTGTTACAAAGTTGTCTTAAGGTCTAAACCACAAATGGGTCAACGTGACAACTTTGGAAAGTTAGTCACAGGAAAGTTGTCCACGACGTGCATAGGTTCATGACAACTTTTGCTTTTCACTACTTGCATCTCTTTCCTCATTCTTGATACTGTAGTTGTCACTGAACATTGCCTTCTAGTGATGACAAGTTGTCATTCTTGATGCTGCAGTTGGTCACTGAACAAAGTGAACATTGCCTTCTAGTGATGACAAGTTGTCATTCTTGATACTGCAGTTGGTCACTGAACTTTGCCTTCCAGTGATGACAAGTTATCACAAACTGTTCCCACAGATTGTGACAACTTCTTATCACTGTTTCGTTCTCATGAAAACAGACACATTGACAGCAGTAACAATCTTTTGTTGTTAGTGAGTTACGTTTTTATGGCCTGTGCTAATATTGCGATCACTAGTCGTTTATACAAACTACAATAGCCTTTTTACTCATTTAGGGGCACCAGTATCTCCTTAGTGCACAATGAACTATCAAAAGTAATTGAAAAATACGTTCATCATCATAAGAGTCATTGATACATATATCATCCAAAAGAATTACATATTGACGTGAAGTCCAATAAAACCATCTTATCACCTCTAAGTAAATGGATCGTATGCAGGCAGAGCGAATATTCGAGTGCTAAATCTCACAAAGAAGATTAATTGAGTACCAATGTTATTGAACTCCTCTATATTTAGACTACAAATTAACTAAAATGTGTCAAATAATAAAAAATTAATTAAACTAATGACATCAAAGACAAATAATTCCTAGGGTTTAAATTGCTTCTATTATTCTAGTAAAAAATCTTATGCTGGTCAATTAATTAGATCCTGAACAATAACTTCGGTAGATTTCCTTAACACATAGTACCTATTTTTGAAGTGCATTAATAGTTAAAAAAAAGTCAAAGTATACTTTCACCATGGAAGACGGGTTAAAGAATCACTCAAATCATGAGATTGTACAACAACCCTTGAAATGCATGTTTCTTTAGTTTCGCGAGTTACCAACAAAGTTTATAGCTTTACCAGCTAATATTAATTAACAACTCTAGGTTACCAATAAATAGCTTAGATACTTCAAAAATAATGGTCATTTCATTGTAAAGATAAAAAACAAAGGCATAAAATAGCATTTACAAGATTCATCAATTAACCGAGATAGATCAAGAACTAAAGAATATTTGATTCCATCTGTCCGTAAGAAGAAATAATTGACTAAAAATAATAAAAATAAAGAACATAATAAAAGTAATAAATATTATAGGAATAAAAAAATGAAAAAGAAAAGAAATTTTTATTCCAAGATAGGCGAAGATCTCCTTCTTTCTCCAATTTTCTTCCAAAGTTATATTACAAAAAGAAAGAAAAACCTACTCTAATTCTACACTATCTCAAGAAAGCTAAGTTTAATTTGAGTTATACACTATTAATAGACTCCAAATACCTCCAAACTCTCTAAATTCATCCACAATGTGTTGCTTTTATAGATGAGCAGGGAAGGAATCAATATGGGAAGAGAATACCTTGTCAGAAGAGGAATTGAACTGTTTCGGCCTCAATTTGATCTAAAAGTATCTCTACAAAGAAAGGCGAACCAGCTTTGGGACAAAACTTGAAAGTTATATATAATTGAATTAGTTTTCCAACGAATTAAATATCATGTCATTTGGACATTTAGGTGATGAGATATACCAAAATATCACAAACTGATCAGAAGCTAATTGTCATATGCCCCGAACTCGCAGCGTAACACCACCGTATCTATTGTGCAACCATAGACACATGGCTACTAACGATCGATCAAAGCATTTACAATCATTTAAAACATTTTTACAATGTATTCGATCAAGTTCAAATCATCACAAGTAAAAGTTAACATCCAAGAGTACAAACTTCCTATGGATCAACTTAGGATCAAAACGAAGCACCATAATCACATACCTAAAAAGGTCAAATAGATCAATACTCGGGATTCTAAGTAAAAGGCTTTCACATCCATCACCAAAGCTGATGCCCTCGAGCACCATAGAAGTCCTCCTCAAAAAAAGAAGAGAAAAATCCACTTTTCATCCTCAAACTTTGTGACAAAGACACATTTGGTCCCCAAATTTTTCGTCAGAACACATTGAGTACATGAATTAATGATTTTTGCCACATTTAGTCAAAAAAATGGGAATTTACACAATTTGGACAGTGAAGACCACGTGGCCGTTAACAAATGTCCAAATATCGGGAAAACCAACACAAGTCAGACACAAAATGTTGACTAAAAAAGTGTTACAGTAATTTCTTACGAAAAAAAACTAGTAGGTTATCTATTTAACATGAATTAAATATTTTTTAAAAAAGAAATATCCCATAAAGTACCAATTCTTTATGGCTTTTCTCTATTACATGAACCAAATACCAGGTTTTTATGGGTATTTTATTCTAAATCATTTAATTTATGTTAAATACATAAATATTTGCAAATAAAATTCAAAAGCCATTACACAAATATTTTTACGAAAGGAAAATTAGCATGTTTTGTATTTAATATAAATGAAGTATTTGAAAGTAAACAAAAATTGTCCATAACATACCAGTTCTTTACGAGTTTCTTCTATTATATGAATAAAATACTAGCTATTTATGAGCATTTTACTTTGAATCATTTAATTTATATTAAATACATAAATGTTTATAAGTGAAATTCAAAAAGTGTTACACTAATATTATTACGAAAGGGAAACTAGTAGGATTTGTATTTAACATAAATTAAATACGTGAAAGTAAAAAAAGAAATTACCCACTTTTTACTAACTCTTTACGGGTTTCTTCTATTATATGAATAAAATACTAGTTATTTATAGGCATTTTACTCTGAATCATATAATTTATGTTAAATACATAAATGTTTGTAAGTAAAATTTAAAAAGTGATATACTAATATTTTTACGAAAGGAAAACTAGTAGGTTTGCATTTAACATAAATTAAATACGAGAAAGTAAAAAAAAAAAAAAATTGCCCATAACATATCAGCTCTTTATGGGTTTCCTCTATTACACGAACAAAGTAATAGCTATTTATAAGCATTTTACTCTGAATCATTTAATTTATATTAAATATATAAATGGTTGTAAGTAAAATTCAAAAAGTATTACACTCATATTTTTACGAAAGGGAAACTGGTAAGTAAAATTCAAAAAGTATTACACTCATATTCGCCACCCTTTGGGAAGTTAATTTAAAAACTCCCTCTTTTTGGGAATTTACTCATCTTAATCCACACCCACACACACGGGTTGATAGGTTGCAATTTTATCATTTATTTTATAATTAATTTCCCCTATTACCTGACCTGATGTGAATTAATTATTAGATTCTACTCACTTTTCGTAATTTACATTTATTTCAGGGAGTAAAACAAAAATATCACAATCAAGCCCAATTTGACAGTCATCGGGAAAGAATTCAAATGAAAGGTCTTCATGCGTATTTTTGGAACAAGGAAACACAAGTCCTTTTTGGTAATTCGCAGAAGATAGCATAAAAGAAGAAGAAGGAACGCAGGGCTGGGCGTTCTTCCTCTCTGGAAGGAGAGCCGCCGCACAGCCTTGAGGACATTAGATAGGAATAGAGCAAACAATGGCAGACAACTCTTTAGCTTAGTCTTTTGACTTTTCCTTGTGGGCTCAAGTAGCTTTTCCTTTTCCTTCTCGTATGATTGGACAAGTAGAAACCATAGAATCAATTGCTGTAGCTTTGCTATCTTTTCAAACATTGGAACCGAATTGAATTTCCCCAATTTCAAGGGACAATGGCCGTGGCTCTCTTTACAATTTCCTGTGGGTTTCGTTCATCGGACATGAACTAATTTCACCACTCTAGTCAAGGAGCAACGAAAGCTCTGGTTCGCCTAAAAATTGTGAGATCGATTTAATTTAATCTTTTTCTTTTATTTATTGGTATTCGCATATTCCCTGGTTACAGTGCTTATGATTGTTTAATTAATTGATTGTCTTGGATCCGGATAATTAGTTAATTTGATAATCTATTGTCAATTGGGACGTTAAATCCGTAATTGTTTAATTGTCTCAAAATAGTGATAACTGGCATGATTAGATTTGTGTCAGGGGGATACGCGGGCTAATCTAAAATAACCCTGGTAGTGCGTTATTTGATTAGAATAGAGCTCCTCTAATATGTAAGGCAATTGGGGAATTAAATCTTACGGGCGTATCTAAAATTATTTCTCAATTAGAGCAGTGATTAACGGGCGTACCTTAATCACCGACATAGTAAGGAGGGGTTGTCTGTCATCGCTTGTTTGGCAGTTATAACCTATTTATTGGTAAATAATTGGAATTGCCTTTGTTTCAATGATCAATTAGGTGAACCATTGCTGAAGTTATTCCTTGACTAGATCCTTAATTATCACTCATTTGATTTTAGTAAATTGTTATTTAATTTCTAGTTGGCTATTTTATTTTTATTATTTTACTTTTAGTTGAATTGCTTAAATTGTCACCCCTGATATAAAAACACCCCCCTTGTCACTGAGAATTTGAAAAGAAACAATTACTTCCAATCCCTGTGGATTCGACCCTACTCACCGCTATCTACAAAAATTACTTTTAGTTTGATCAGGTTTTTATTATTGCACAGACTGACACCCTGTCAATTTTTGGCGCCGTTGCCGGGGACTGGTGTCAGATTAATTTGTTTTTTTTTAGTTCACCTTGTTTTCATTTTTAATTTATTTTCCTCTTATTTTTTTTATATAGTTTATGGCTGCTAACATTCCGTATTTTGATGATAGATTGGATTTTATTCCTGAATGGGGTTATGAGACTCATGTTTTTCCTAATGATCAATGGGCTGTTGCAAATTGTGAAACTTATTTTGACTCAAGTTATTCAACCGACACATGCCCCGCATTTCAAGATAATCTAAGTGCTCCAATTGATACTTTTGGAGATTTTTCACCTCGATTTCAAACGTGGTATGACTCTTACCCAAACAAGTATGATCAAGGATGGTGGGATAATTCCAATTTTAATTATGCGACCGGACCAATGGATTTTCAACAGCAAGAGTCTCAGCAATCATCCTCCGTGTCAGGTATGTCTCTTGAAGAAATGATGGAATTGCTAACTGCTAATTCATATCGATTTCAACAGGAGATACAAGAGATGGCGGATCAAGTTCAACTATTGACATCCAGGATGGCGGATCAAATACATCTTTTGTCATCCAAGATAACGCGATTAGCTTCTCACCTTGAAGAATTGCCCTCACAAACCAATATCAACCTTGAAGAGGATGAGAGTGCAATTATCCGGCCAAATGACATGGAGCTGCAAGAGTTTCAAGGAAACGGATCTAAAGATGTAGTTGAAAAGGAAGCTGAAGTGCAAGACATGAGACTCCAGGATCAACTCGTTCAAGCAAATGAATCCAGTGAACAATCTCCAAATGCGGTGACATCTTCTCCACTTCTTAATCAATATTTTCCTGACTCCTATTCTTCAACTCTTGTTACTGAAATTGATTTTATTATACCAGAAAATTTGAAATTTCATGACAGGAATAAGTTAAGAGTGGAGATGGCAAAATATCTTGAACCGATAAATGCGTGTGATGGAGGAGTGAGTGGAGAATGCAAATTATCATCAACTTGTTTGGCGTCATTTACTAGTCCATGGAAGCTCGTAGCTCGTGTGCTCAAGGATTATTCTATTTTCGAGGGCTATCAGGACTATATAGAGGATGAAACATTAAGACGAGCCACACGATTTTATCTTCCATGAACAAAATATGATAATGTCTAGCCAAAGACATTAAAGAAAAGCGCTCATTGGGAGGCAACCCAATTGTTTCTTTTAATTGTTTGTTTTGATTTCGTGTGATAGTTTAAATATGTTTTCCTTGAATTTGACTGATTTCGGGTCTCAATTTTCGTTTTTGATGATTTGTAGGTGTCCTTCTGTCATGACGCGCCCGCGTCATGACGTACGGAGAGCTCACGGTCAGAATCGTCAGAAGGGGTTCCTGCCCTCATGACGCGCCCGCGTCAAGTCACCCGGAGAGCTCCAAATTCCGTGCCTTCATGATGTGCTCGCGTCATGTTCGCGGGAAAAGTAAGTATTCAAAAAAACTCAAGAACGATTATTGATTTTCTGTTAATCTCTACTTTTGAATTTCAAAAAATAAATTTTGTCAATAATAAAAAAAGTTATATAAAAAAAAAATTTCAAAGTAATTAAAAAAAAGGGAGAGTCTTCCTGTAAAAAAAAAAATTTCTAAAAAGAGAAAAAAAATAAAATGGAAAAGCAAAAAAAAAAGAAAAAAAACACAAATACTATTTTCTTTTTCTTTTTCTTTTTCTTTCTTCCCTATTCTTTCTTTTCTTTCCTTTTCTTTCTTTCTTTCTTTCTTTCTTCTTTCTTTCTTTCTTCTCTTTTGTTTCTTCCTCCTGCTCGACCGAAGCCTCGCCGCCCGCCGCCACACCCCAAGTCTTCAGCCTCCCTCGCGCCTCCACCACAGTTGCTCGCCAGCCCACCTCCGCCTGCGAGCTGCCGCCGTTCCACCGGCCGCATCGCACGCCCAAGCAGACGACCTGCTTGCGCGCCGCCGCTGCCACTACAGGGCAACCCGCCACAGCGCCACACGAGACCCACATGCACGCCGCCCGCTACCCCTCGCTGCCGCTGCCCACGCCGCATCTTCACGCACCACGCTCCAATCTCGTCAGTAGGAGAGCAGTGGAGGTATTTGTCTTTCAAACCCAATTTTGAGGGTGTCAGGTGTGTGGTTCCTCCATAGTTTAGTGTTGACCCTTTGTAGTATTTCTTCAATCGTTGACTGCACCAGTGGTACTGGTGATGATATTTTGCCTATCATTTGTTCACTTCATTCGGTTGGATACACGGTGGCTCCTTTTGGGTTGGGTGAAATTGTGCAATTAATTGGCCAACTGAAGCCATTTGTTGGGATTTTGGGTAAGCTGAAATACTGCACTTGTTTGTTAAATTGGGAGGTTTCTATGCCATGTACATTGTTTATTCCAGTTGGGTGCATCTGATTGAATTGCTGGGGTTGCTAATTGCACTGTTTTGGGGGTTGTTTGGCTGCCTTGGTTGGGGACTGGATTTAAGTTAACAATTTGATGAATACTTTGCCTGTTGGTTTCACTTGGTTGACGTTTTGGGTGGCACGAGGACAGTTGAATCTACTCGTTGACATCGGTAGAATTTAAGTGATTAGTCGGTGACAAATTGGCTGCTGACTTAGGTTGCTATTTGGGTAACTGTTTGATTGAAAGCTCAGTGTTTTTTTTTATTGATTTGTTACTGTCTAATTTCTGCACTGCTATTGCTGATTTTTAGTTCAAACGGTAACTGGCCCAACTGGAGCCATTTGTTGAGATTTTGGGTGGACAGAGTTTTGCATTTGCTGGTTGAATTGAGTTAAGATGTCTCAGCACTTGGGTGCATACTTCCGTCACATCGGTTTTCCTCCACCGTTCCCGCCTATCCCTTCATCACTCGAGAGGGAAGTTTCATTGTTCTCTTCACTTTAATTACTTTATTACCTCCATTGAGGACAATGTAGGATTTAGGTGTGGGGGGGACCAGTTATGGTGTTAGTTTTTCTAGTTTTTAGTTTTTAGATTTTTTTTTCTTTATTTTTAGTTTGTTATTTGTCCACGTCTCGTTCATTTTCTTTCTTTCTAGTGATTGGTTCGTAAGTGCATGCCAAGGTTTGATGTTGGATTATTGCCTCTATTTCTACTTTTGCCAAGTTTTAATAACAAGAATGTATTAAGTTAATGTGGTTGAATCCAAGAACATCTCTTTGGTGAATATCGATGATTGTTTTACTCTTATAATTTTTGGTTAACTTTTCTAGGCATAGGAAATGATTGTTGGCATTTTCATGTGAATTGGTCCGGTTATTAACCTTAGTTCTCCATATTTGAAAATGAGGCTAGCGGCTGCAAATGTTCTTTTGATTTTTGTGTTATTTTGAATTTTTGGTGTTACTTGGCTGTAAGAGTTGACTATACTCCGCTAGTATTTACTACCGAGTAACCGGGGATCATCACCAAAAGTTGACTATACTCCGCTAGTATTTACTACCGAGTAACCGGAGATCATCACCAAAAGTGTCGATTCTCGCGTCAAAAAGTAGTAAATGCTATGAGTACGTGGTCACTGACGGGATATTTTGTATCAATGCAAGTTTAATTCCGATTTTACACCCGTTGGACTGCAAGTATACAGGTCGCAATTGTAGTAGAAGATGTGTATCGGGTCGATCCCACGAGAAGCAATTCAAACAATTACTAAGCCCTTATTTTCTCTATTATTTAGACTAACAATTAATTTGAGCAGAGAAAATCTAATGCTGTAATCTACAAATCTGGTATATAAATCTAGTTTAACAGATGCTGAATGCAATTAGAGAAATTTCACTTAAGGAAGATTCTAGGGATGTAGATTCCACTTATGGCATAAACAACACAAATGAATGGATTTACTTCTTGCTATTATTCTTGCTTAACTAGAGATTCATTTCCAAAGTTTCCAAGTCTCATTTTCATGATGAAATGGCCTAAAGCAATATAGATTTCCCTATTTTCATGGTGAAATACTACTACTTACTCTGTTTTATTTCATGAAATGCTAAGTAATCCACCTAAGTGTATCTCTATTTTCATGAACATACAACTCAAGCTCTACTTATGTGTTTCCATTGTTATTACCAATTCTCATTGAACAATAACAACTATAACCAAACTATTGGTGATCAATCAATAGCAAGTAACCACAGCTACACAAGTAGACAAGTTAATACAAGATATAACAAGTGTAAATCACATTCAATTTATACTATTTAGCCATAAGTTTCATCCACTCCCTAGATGAAGGAGTTTAGCTACTCATGAATGATTTAACAATCAAACTCACAAGTTTATTAATGCAAAACCTCATAAGGTACAAGTATAAGAAAGATAAAAGAAAGCTTAGCCAATTGAAGGTGAAGCTCTCCAATTCTTCTCCAAGAACTCCTATCTAGAGAGAAAACTAGATACAAGAAAGAAAACTAGCTACGTATGGTAATGCCCTTGCTTCTCCTCAGTGTTTCTGCATAAAAGGTGGAAGAAATTCCATTCCTCTCACTTCATAATTTCCTCCACTCAGATTTTGTAAAAAGAAGTCAAAGATATGATATTTCCTTTTGTCCATACTCATTTGGTCTTCTCTTTTGTTGCAGAAGAATGTGCCACCGATTTCTGTCCCTCAAAATAGCTGGAAAGTTGTGAAAAAGGTAAAGAAAAACGGCTGTTGCACTTGCTGAGGAAAGAGACAGATCCGAGCCTCGGATCCGAGGAGTGAAAATGGATCCGAGCTGGGATCTTCAGGATCCGAGGGATTTCATAATGGATCCGAGGTCGGATCGTCCTGACCTCGGATGCTCTCCGCCAGAAGTACAGACGAGGGGTCGGATCCCTCTTATACACATGGATCCGAGCTCGGATCCGTGTTGAGCAATTTTCCAGTTTTTCACTTCTTCTCTTTTCTTTCATTTTTGCTCCCAATTTCTTGTGTACTTTGTCCTCTGGATGACCCTTATATTCCTTTGAACTTGTGCATGAATTTCATACATCAATTACCTTCACAAATTCACAAGATTAACGCATTAATTCACTCATTTATCAATTTTTGAAACCTTAATCAATATTTAAGCAATTATCACCAAAAGAGTTCAAATATGGCTTAATCTTCTCAGAACATACCAAAAATTAATGCCAAATTCATACAAAATGTACGTTAAATATTCACTTATCAAATTCCCCCACACTTGAATCATTGCTTGTCCTCAAGCAATTTTACACAAAACTTACTTCAAATATTCAATAGATAAAACAATATACGTACTTTTGTCAAATTTAATTTCTCAAAAACCTAGAAACCAATCATTATGCCATTTCTCAAATTACACTAAATACTCATAATATTTAATTAAATAAAAATAATTATGCCTTAATTTCAACAAATTCAAATCAATTCCCTCATTCTATCCTAATTTCACAAATAAGTAAATCACATAGTCAATTTTATGGCCTTCCTTATCCCAAAACTTATCAATTTAGAGGGATTTATTCACATTTCTTCTTATTTAAATAATGAAAATGTCTTTTTACGCGAAAATCAACACTTTTAGGTGAAAATTCCCGGTTACTCAACATTTCACTTATTTAAATTGCTAAGCATACTCTTAATTCCAATACCTTTTTACGCGAATGTCAACATTTGTAAATGCCAACCCCCGGTTACTCAGTATATGAATCATTGGAGTAGAAAAAATAATAATATATATATATATATATTTTTTTTTTTATGATTTTTTTTTTAATTCTTTTTTTTTTTAATTCTTTTTCCCTCTAAGTATAATAAAGGAAGAATTTGGCCTTGTTTTTGACTATATCAATCACTTACTTATAAAATTAAGTAAAAATGATAAATCTCATTAATTTTGCAAAATTCTAAGCATAATTTTTCTTATTTAACCAAATATACTTTCTAAAATGTAAATATCCTAATTGCATAATAATTCATTCCAGGCCAAATAAGAACTAAACTTTTCCAAAATACACATAGCATTTTATCCAATGGAAGAATTAGACACTTAAAATTTTAACATTTTGGCCATTTTTATGGAAGAATTGTAATGAAATATTGGAAAATATTTTAGAAAAATTTTGACAGAGTTTCCCCATAAAAATGGATGAAACTCCCTGCCAACAACCTCAATTTTCACAAAAATTATCCTCATGACTATCTCCACATATAATTCCAACATTTTTAAGCCATAAACAACTAAAATCATGCATTTCAACACACAATCACCCATAAGATAAGTAATGCCTCCCCCACACTTAAAATCTACAATGTCCTCATTGTAGAGGAAGGTAAAAGAACTGAAACTTCCCTCAAAATAAGTGGTGATGCCGTTTGAATCTTTTAATCATCATGCTCATCCATTTTCTGTCCAAAATGAGACAACAAGGGTACCAAATACCATAAGTAGCACAAAATGATTTAAATTAAAGAAAAATAAAAGCTACAAAGTTTGTCTTAACAAAAGAAAAGAAAAATAAAAAAAATAAAAGGTCTAATGCGCTAAAAAGCATCATGGCTGCTGGGAACGAGGGTCTACTGCCTCCTCGGCTCCATGAGGACCCTGTGAGGTACCAATATGGCCCTCCTCCTGATGAGGTGTCGGTGTAGGGGACCGTCGAATATGAAAATGATCCTCGATCGCACGAAGACGGCGATCATGTCGGTCGAGTCGCTCAGTCATCATTCGTTCCGTCTGGTCAATGCGCTCGACGACTCGCGTCTCCATACAGCAAATAGCATTGAGAAGCTCTTGCCACTTGGAGCGCGATTGAGGAGGCGGTCGTGGAACCGGAGGAGGAAGAGTCTGCTGTGCCTCCGTCTCTTGAGTTTCCGCTTGTGGTTCAGTGTGAGGCGGAGGCTGAGTGGAAGTCGATGCTTCTCCTGTGTCCCGGACCAAAGTAGCTCCAAAATCAGTAGAAATACCCAAGGATTTGAGTAACGAATCATTTACCTCCTCGGCCGACCTAGTTACCACAGCTCTCTCGGTTCCAATGGGAATCTTGAGCTTCTCAAAGATGAGGGATAGCAGCCGAGGAAATCCAAAACAAGTCTCGCCGGCCCTCATACGAGCTGTGGTTCGCATATAGCTGATGATAATGCTGGGTAGAGGAATACCAGTCAACTGCCTACCCACTCCATGTATCATTTTATCCAGAAAATAGAGATCGCTATTTCGGATCTCCCGTTTGCCACTCTTTTTCGGTACCACATTGAAGGTAAAAAGGTAGAAAATCAGGTGGTACCGATGCTCGAAGGAATCGGCATATACCGTGAGTTTTTTCGAACTTCCTCGCTCACGGTATTGACCCTTTAGCCGTCCCACGGCTTCTCCCACTTGCCAAGGGTCTCGAGCTTTGAATTCCTTGGTCAGTTTGACATCTTCGCCTTCGTCTTTGAGTTGGACGAAGTGTCTCAATGTATCTCGATTGAGAGTCACTCTTTTACCTCGAACCCATGAGACGATGAGGTTGCCACTGTGGCTCTGCTTGTTCTCCACATTGGCATAGAACTCCCTGACCAGGTTGGGGTAGTAGTGCTTGGGCAACTGAAGGATGTTCTCCCATCCAAGCCTCTTAAATGCTGTCGAAATGTGGTAGTGCGCATCCACCTCCGGTGCCAAGTGTTTCTCAATTATGATCTCCTTGTCCAATCCGGCTTCATACCACTGTTGGTTCTCAAGTGATGTGAATCGTGTGGTATCGTAGTCCGGAGGTGGCTCATCACGGCTAGTAGACGCTGTCTTCCGGCGAGATCGAGGTGGTGATTCAGGCGAAGGAGATTCTTCCTCAGGCGACTCCTCATGCACAGAAGGTGTGTGTTCCTCACTTGAGGAAGGAGTAGGAGTACGAATGATAGCCCTCCTTGTGCGAGCCATGATATCTACACACAATCAGGATGAATATGCATTCAAAACATTTTAATCTTGCTCGCAACTAATAAACAAGACTTTAAGAAAATTTCGGCAGAGTTTCCTCTTGAAAAAAGGGCTAAACTACCTGCCAACAACCTCAAAATTCAAGCAATTATGCTACCTAACAGCTCACGAATCCAATTCTCATATTGAGAAAGAAAATTATTAACACAGTTGTCATGATATGCAAACTACTTCCAATACGTTGAGAATCAATACCATTTGTAAAAATGGCATAAAATTTGAAAGTAAAATGAACTATCAATGACAATGTGCTCTAACACAACATCTCCCCATTGCCTTATGAACAATATCCTTAAAAAAAACAAAATTTATCACCATAAGAACAATTTTCTCAATTCTAATCAAACAACCATTACTAATGATATATATTATCACAATGTAGCATAATTGTAGCATTAAAATCCAAAATATATATCTTTCCAAATTCATGTCCATTTACCTAGAAAAATTCAACAAAATAATATCAAATCTATGATTCCCTAAATAAACATAAAAAATTGTTATCACAATCTATCTAAGAGCAATGTAGCACAATTGTATCAAGGAAGTCCAACAACTATGCAATTATCATAATATTCCCAAAAACTAGAAAAATAAAAAATTATAAACTGTCAAAGAAATTCGCAAATTGTTACCTCAAATAGATGGAGTGATGATGGAGGATGATAATGATGCAAAAATGGAGAACAACCAAGCCCAAATTCGACCTCAAATTGCAAGATTTTAGTTTGGCCCTATTTCATGTCTTGAAGATCAAAACCCCTCAATTTGATGTTTTCGATTCCAAATTGTTGAGGGTTAATGCTCACAAAAGGTTAGGGAAGGTTTTTATTGTGAAAAATTGGGAATTTTATGGATGAAATGGAAGATTGGAGGAAAGGGGATAGGGTTTCGGATAGAGAGAAAAAAGAAATCTGGAAAATGAGGAACCGAGGCCTCGTTTCCATTCTTATCGCGAAAGGATCCGAGGTCGGATCCGTTCTGGAAGGCCTCGGATCCGACATGGCTCGGATCAGTCTCAACAGAAACACAGACGAGCCCTCGGATCTATCTGGGTTGGAAATGATCCGAGCTCGGATCTATAAATCCGAGGTCGGATCTGTCTGGCTTTTTAGGATCCGAGCTCGGATCTTCATTTCTCTGCACTAATTGCAGAAACTGCAATTTTTCTAAACTTTTTCTCCCTTTTTCGGCCAATTCCAAATTACACATTGGACATCCCTTTTCTCAATTCCAACGTCCCATGCACATGTAATATACCATAAACATAATATCCAACCTCTCAAAACACAACAAACACATCTACATTGAAAATCGAGGGGTGAGGTTCTTTGATCATTTTTGCATTTTTACACTAAAATGGCATTTTTGAGCATTAAATGTATATCAAATGAGTCCATGAGCCTTTATAACCATGATATCACCAAAACTCACTTAAATATACTTGAAATGCACAATGTATGTATATGCATGGGAATTTTGAGCACTTAAAACACAATCTGGTAAGAAAAACTCCCTGCCAACATGTTCTTCAAGTGCACCTCCAAGATGGATGATAAAACTCCCGTATCTCCTACAAACAAGTGAAATACATCTAATTAGTTAATTAAATCACACCAAAATGTAAGAAACACATAAAAACACACAAATACACAATTATTATTAGGTTGCCTCCCAACAAGCGCTTTTGTTTATAGTCGTTGGCTCGACTCTCCTATAACTTCTTTAATCCTCCATTGCATTTCCTAAGGAGTAAATTACTCCTTTAGGAACTTTTTCTCCGGCCAAATAGAGCTTCAATCTTTGGCCATTTACTTTGAATGGAGCACCATTTTCTCCTTTTATTTCCACTGCTCCATAAGGAAACATGCGAACCACTTCAAATGGACCGGACCATCGAGACTTAAGCTTTCCAGGAAATAATTTAAGCCTTGAGTTAAACAACAAAACCTTTTGCCCTTCTTCAAAATGCTTAGGGAGGATGTGTTTATCATGCCAAAATTTCACTTTTTCTTTGTAAATTTTGACATTCTCATACGAAATCAACCTCAATTCCTCCAATTCGCTTAACTCAAGCATTCTCTTTTCACCTGCAGATTTAAGATCAAAGTTAATTGCTTTAACAGCCCAATAAGCTCTATGTTCTATTTCCACAGGTAAATGACATGCTTTCCCATAAACAAGCTTATATGGAGACATTCCCAACGGCGTTTTAAATGCCGTTCTATACGCCCATAAAGCATCTTCAAGCTTGTTTGACCAATCCTTTCTTGATCGGTTTACTGTTTTCTCCAAAATGATTTTAATTTCCCGGTTGGCCAACTCCGCTTGTCCATTAGCTTGAGGATGATAGGGGAGTGACTTTTTATGCCTGCATCCATATTTAAGCAACAAAGTGTCAATAGCTTTATTACAAAAATGCTTACCTTCGTCGCTTATTATTGCCTTTGGGACTCCAAACCTACAAAATATGTTCCGTTTCAGGAACTTAAGCACAACTTTAGCCTCATTAGTTTGTGAAGGAATGGCCTCCACCCATTTAGAGACATAATCAACTGCTAAAAGGATGTACTTGTTATTATATGAGCTAGGAAATGGTCCCATAAAATCAATGCCCCAAACATCAAATAACTCAACTTCCAAATATGTAGTCAAAGGCATTTCATTCCTTCTTGAGATATTACCGGTTCTTTGGCATTGATCACAACTTTTCACCCAATTTCTAGTATCTTGGTGCATAGTAGGCCAATAAAATCCAGATTGCCATATCTTTGCTACAGTTTTAGTAGTACTAAAATGACCTCCCGTTTCAAGAGTATGACAATGCATTAAAATGCTATGTACCTCCTCCTCCGGAACACATCTTCTAATTATTCCATCTGTACAATGTTTGTAAAAGAATGGTTCCTCCCAAAAGTAATGTTTAGCATCATTTAAGAATTTTTTTCTTTGATGAGAATTCAAATCATTTGGTATCACTCCACTAGCTATAAAGTTAACTAGATCAGCATACCATGGTGACTTATAAATTGCCATTAAAAACTCATCTGGAAATTCTTCTTTAATGGACAAATGGTCATCTTGCTGCATGTTCTCCAGTCTAGAAAGATGATCTGCAACTAAATTCTCGGATCCTTTTTTATCTTTGATCTCCAAGTCAAATTCCTGCAACAATAAAATCCATCGAATTAATCGCGGTTTTGCATCTTTCTTATTTAACAAATACTTGAGTGCTGCATGGTCAGTATAAACGATAACTTTAGATCCTACTAAGTATGATCTAAATTTATCCAATGCAAAAATCACTGCTAGCAACTCCTTCTCTGTTGTTGCATAGTTAACTTGGGTTTCATTTAACATTTTACTTGCATAATAAATGACATGAAGTCGCTTATTATGTTTTTGCCCAAGAACAGCCCCAACTGCAAAATCACTTGCGTCACACATTAATTCGAATGGCAAGCTCCAATCCGGTGATGCTATGATGGGTGCGGAGACAAGTTGCTTCTTCAACCTATTAAAAGCAAGTACACACTCATCATTAAAGTGAAAAGGAACATCTTTTGCAAGTAATTCACATAATGGTTTAGCAATCTTGGAGAAATCCTTAATAAACCGCCGATAGAATCCCACATGTCCAAGAAAGCTACGAATGCCTTTCACATTGGTTGGTGGAGGCATTCTCTCAATAACCTCTATTTTGGCTTGATCAACCTCAATACCTTCTGAGGAAATTCTGTGGCCTAACACAATACCTTCACAAACCATGAAGTGACATTTTTCCCAATTGAGTACAAGGTTTGTTTCTTCACATCTCTGCAAAATTAGATCTAAATTGTTAAGACAATCATCATAAGTAGATCCAAATACAGAAAAATCATCCATGAAGATTTCCATAATTTTCTCATTAAAATCAGAGAAAATTGCCATCATGCATCGTTGGAAAGTGGCCGGTGCATTGCACAATCCAAAAGGCATCCTTCGAAATGCAAAAGTACCGTAAGGACAAGTGAATGTAGTTTTCTCTTGATCTTCTGGTGCAATGACTATTTGATTGTATCCTGAAAAACCATCCAAGAAACAATAAAATTCATATCCGGCCAATCTTTCTACCATTTGATCAAGAAAAGGAAGAGGGAAATGATCCTTCCTAGTAGCTGCATTCAATTTTCTGTAATCAATACAGACTCGCCAACCAACCACAACTCTAGAGGGAATCATTTCATCATTTTTACCATGTACTATGGTTATCCCCCCTTTCTTTGGTACTACATGGATAGGAGAAATCCACACACTGTCAGAAATTGGAAAAATTATACCTGCATCCAACCATTTAAGGATTTCTACTCTTACCACTTCTTTCATGTTTGGATTTAACCTTCTTTGAGTCTCAACCACTGGTTTAGAATTTTCTTCCAATAAAATCCTGTGCATACAAATAGTTGGACTAATTCCTTTGATATCAGAAATTGTCCATCCTATAGCCTTTAAATGCTTCCTTAAAACACGTAAGAGCTTGTCTAATTGTTCCTCATTTAATGCTGAATTTACAATCACAGGCAATGTCTCTTTTTCTCCAAGAAACGCATATTTGAGGTGCTTAGGCAGCGGCTTAAGCTCAAGCTGCGGTGCTTTCTCACATGATGGTGGAGGTAGCCCTTTGCTCAGTCCTAATGCCTCGTATGCATTTCTCCTTTTATAAGGAATTTGTGCTTGCAAAAATTCAGTCATTTCTTCAATCTGTTCCTCTTGTATACCTATACCATTAAGACAAAGTTCGAGAGAATCATTATCAAGATTTACTTGACTCATTTCTAATGCCAATTCATCACATATGTCAACCGAATAAACATGGTCGGTAAAAGAGGGATATTTCTCTACTTTACTCAAATCAAATTCCACTTCCTCTTCACCGATTTGAAACTTAAACTTACCTCGTTTGACGTCTATTATTGTACCTGCAGTGGCCAGAAATGGTCTACCAAGTATAATAGGTATATTTACATCTTCCTCCATATCTAAAACAACAAAATCGACAGGAATAATAAATTTCTGCACTTTAATGAGCACATTTTCCAATATGCCCATTGGATGTCTAATAGACCTGTCAGCCAATTGCAAGGAAATGTTAGTACGCTTCAACTCTTTCAACCCCAATTGCCTAGCCACAGTTAAAGGGATCAATGACACACTTGCACCAAGGTCACAAAGTGCTTTAGAAAATTCTACATTACCGATAGTGCAAGGAACTGTAAAACTCCCTGGATCTTTCAATTTGGGTGGCAATTTGTTTTGTATGATTGCACTACATTCTTCTGTTAATGCAATTGTCTCACTGTCTACCAACTTCCTTTTCTTGGTCATTATCTCCTTGAGAAACTTCGCGTACGAAGGAATCTGCAAAATAGCATCCACAAAAGGAATGTTAATATGTAATTGTTTAAAAATGTTGACAAATTTCTCAAATTCTTTGTCATTTCTTGAAGGCTTCAATCTTTGAGGGAATGGCACCGGTAGAGGAATTGGTGTTGCATCTTCCATTTGCAGTTCATTTTCCTCTATCTTTTCTTTCCCTTTTTCTTCCTTGCTTCCCTCTTTTAACTCACTCAATTTCTTATTCTCTCTTTTTTCAAACTCTCTTCCACTTCCAACTACTGGCGGCTCAACTAATTCCTTACCACTACGGAGGGTTATGGCCTTCACATGCTCCCTTGGGTTCACTTCAGTTTTGCTAGGTAAATCCCCTTGGTTGCGATTATTAACCGCATTGGCAATTTGGCCTAATTGGACCTCAACATTCCTGTACATATTAGTGAGTTGCTCCATTCTTCCCTCAATTCTTTCAAACCGTTGAGTAGTGGCACTAGCTAACTTTTCAATTTTATCATTTGATGCATTGGCTAGCTTTTCGATTGCCAATTCCCAAGCTGGTTTGGACTCATGCAGTGTTTGCTTTTGTTGAAAACCTGGTGGATTAATTGGTCTTTGTTGGTTCCCTTGATCTTTCCATCCAAAATTCGGGTGATTACGCCATCCTGGATTATAAGTATTGGAGTATGGATTGTTTTGGGGTGGACGGTTGTAATTGTTGAGATATTGAACCTGTTCACTGCTAGAACACATAAAATCATCATGATCTCCGCCGCAAATGGTACAACTTGCAACAACTACTCCTTGATTAGAACTAGAACCAACTTGCCTATTAAGCATCTTAACCACATTATCCATTTTTGCACTTAACATATTCAAGGTATCTACTTCAAGCATACCTGCGGTTCTCCTTGAATTACCTCGTTCGTTTGCCCATTGGTAGTTGTTAGCAGCCATTTCTTCGATCAATTGCTGAGCTTCCTCAGCTGTCTTTCCCATTAAAGCTCCTCCCGCTGCTGCATCTACATGTGTCTTTGTTGGATAGGTGAGACCATTGTAAAATGTTTGGACTACTAGCCAATCGGGTAGACCATGATGAGGGCATCTTCGTTGCAATTCCCGATAGCGCTCCCAAGCTTCATACAATGTCTCTCCTTCCTGTTGAGAAAAACTAGTTATATCCATTCTTAATTTAGCAGTTTTTCCAGGTGGAAAGAATTTATTAAGAAAAGCCTTAGCTAATTCATCCCAAGTAGTAAAAGTATTTGGAGGATGAGATTGTAGCCAAACCTTAGCCTTGTCCCTTAGTGAAAATGGAAACAATCGAAGTTTAATCGCATCTTCACTAACACCATTAAACTTAATTGTATCACAAATTTCAAGAAATGTTGACAAGTGAGAATTTGGATCCTCAGTAGCATTACCTCCATATTGAGATTGTTGTACCATTTGAATCAGTGATGGTTTTATCTCAAAGTTATTAGCGTTTACCGTTGGTCTTACAATGCTAGTTTGAGATCCTTGTGCTCCCGGTAAAGCAAAATCTCGCAGAATTCTCCTATTTGATTCATTTTCTGCCATTTCTTCCTCAAATTGTAATTCTATCAAGATATCTTCTATTGGCTGCCAAACCTCTTGTTCCTCTTGATGTGATGTATTCCTCCTTTGTCTGCGTAATGTTCTTTCAATTTCCGGATCGAAATGTACAACTCCTCGATTTGATCGGTGCATACACTACAAACAAAAACAAGAGAAAATTTTTATACTTTTAATTCAACAACTTGAATAAAGATAATGAAATTTATCTAAATTAATAGAGATGATGAGGCCCTAATATTGCCGCTCCCCGGCAACGGCGCCAAAAACTTGACGGGATATTTTGTATCAATGCAAGTTTAATTCCGATTTTACACCCGTTGGACTGCAAGTATACAGGTCGCAATTGTAGTAGAAGATGTGTATCGGGTCGATCCCACGAGGAGCAATTCAAACAATTACTAAGCCCTTATTTTCTCTATTATTTAGACTAACAATTAATTTGAGCAGAGAAAATCTAATGCTGTAATCTACAAATCTGGTATATAAATCTAGTTTAACAGATGCTGAATGCAATTAGAGAAATTTCACTTAAGGAAGATTCTAGGGATGTAGATTCCACTTATGGCATAAACAACACAAATGAATGGATTTACTTCTTGCTATTATTCTTGCTTAACTAGAGATTCATTTCCAAAGTTTCCAAGTCTCATTTTCATGATGAAATGGCCTAAAGCAATATAGATTTCCCTATTTTCATGGTGAAATACTACTACTTACTCTGTTTTATTTCATGAAATGCTAAGTAATCCACCTAAGTGTATCTCTATTTTCATGAACATACAACTCAAGCTCTACTTATGTGTTTCCATTGTTATTACCAATTCTCATTGAACAATAACAACTATAACCAAACTATTGGTGATCAATCAATAGCAAGTAACCACAGCTACACAAGTAGACAAGTTAATACAAGATATAACAAGTGTAAATCACATTCAATTTATACTATTTAGCCATAAGTTTCATCCACTCCCTAGATGAAGGAGTTTAGCTACTCATGAATGATTTAACAATCAAACTCACAAGTTTATTAATGCAAAACCTCATAAGGTACAAGTATAAGAAAGATAAAAGAAAGCTTAGCCAATTGAAGGTGAAGCTCTCCAATTCTTCTCCAAGAACTCCTATCTAGAGAGAAAACTAGATACAAGAAAGAAAACTAGCTACGTATGGTAATGCCCTTGCTTCTCCTCAGTGTTTCTGCATAAAAGGTGGAAGAAATTCCATTCCTCTCACTTCATAATTTCCTCCACTCAGATTTTGTAAAAAGAAGTCAAAGATATGATATTTCCTTTTGTCCATACTCATTTGGTCTTCTCTTTTGTTGCAGAAGCATGTGCCACCGATTTCTGTCCCTCAAAATAGCTGGAAAGTTGTGAAAAAGGTAAAGAAAAACGGCTGTTGCACTTGCTGAGGAAAGAGACAGATCCGAGCCTCGGATCCGAGGAGTGAAAATGGATCCGAGCTCGGATCTTCAGGATCCGAGGGATTTCATAATGGATCCGAGGTCGGATCGTCCTGACCTCGGATGCTCTCCGCCAGAAGTACAGACGAGGGGTCGGATCCCTCTTATACACATGGATCCGAGCTCGGATCCGTGTTGAGCAATTTTCCAGTTTTTCACTTCTTCTCTTTTCTTTCATTTTTGCTCCCAATTTCTTGTGTACTTTGTCCTCTGGATGACCCTTATATTCCTTTGAACTTGTGCATGAATTTCATACATCAATTACCTTCACAAATTCACAAGATTAACGCATTAATTCACTCATTTATCAATTTTTGAAACCTTAATCAATATTTAAGCAATTATCACCAAAAGAGTTCAAATATGGCTTAATCTTCTCAGAACATACCAAAAATTAATGCCAAATTCATACAAAATGTACGTTAAATATTCACTTATCAGTCACGTGGCGATAGGAGTTGAGTAACCGGGCTCTTTCATCTTAAAAATGTTGGAGTTCGCGTCAAAAAACTTCAATGGCCAGAGACTAAGTCTTGTGTTACTATTAAAAAAATAGAAAAAAATAGAAAAATAGAAAAACATGAAAAAAAGCAAAGGTTGTGTTAGTGTATAATAAAAGTCAGCTCGCCGATTTATGGATTTAATGTTGAGATTTTGGTTAATAGTTGGACCATTTGTTGATAAATGTTGCACGTCATTCCTTTTTCTTAGATTAGTTAACCTGAAACTAGAGGAGTTTGTGGTTTAGAAGTTAACTGGAGTGATATTTCTTGGACTGGACCATTGATGCTTGATTATTATTTTTCTTGGTATCTTGACAATTTGGTGGATAGAGCAGTAGCCACTTTCGAATATTGGTATTTGTTTGTTGTTCTCATGCTTGAGGGCAAGCATGGTTTAGGTGTGGGGGGAATTGATAGGTTGCAATTTTATCATTTATTTTATAATTAATTTCCCCTATTACCTGACCTGATGTGAATTAATTATTAGATTCTACTCACTTTTCATAATTTACATTTATTTCAGGGAGTAAAACAAAAATATCACAATCAAGGCCAATTTGACAGTCATCGGAAAAGAATTCAAATGAAAGGTCTTCAGGGGTATTTTTGGAACAAGAAAACACAAGTCCTTTTTGGTAATTCGCAGAAGACAGCATAAAAGAAGAAGAAGGAACGCAGGGCTGGGCGTTCTTCCTCTCTGGAAGGAGAGCCGCCGCACAGCCTTGAGGACATTAGATAGGAATAGAGCAAACAATGGCAGACAACTCTTTAGCTTAGTCTTTTGACTTTTCCTTGTGGGCTCAAGTAGCTTTTCCTTTTCCTTCTCGTATGATTGGACAAGTAGAAACCATAGAATCAATTGCTGTAGCTTTGCTATCTTTTCAAACATTGGAACCGAATTGAATTTCCCCAATTTCAAGGGACAATGGCCGTGGCTCTCTTTACAATTTCCTGTGGGTTTCGTTCATTGGACATGAACTAATTTCACCACTCTAGTCAAGGAGCAACGAAGGCTCTGGTTCGCCTAAAAATTGTGAGATCGATTTAATTTAATCTTTTTCTTTTATTTATTGGTATTCGCATATTCCCTGGTTACAGTGCTTATGATTGTTTAATTAATTGATTGTCTTGGATCCGGATAATTAGTTAATTTGATAATCTATTGTCAATTGGGACGTTAAATCCGTAATTGTTTAATTGTCTCAAAATAGTGATAACTGGCATGATTAGATTTGTGTCAGGGGGATACGCGGGCTAATCTAAAATAACCCTGGTAGTGCGTTATTTGATTAGAATAGAGCTCCTCTAATACGTAAGGCAATTGGGGAATTAAATCTTACGGACGTACCTAAGATTATTTCTCAATTAGAGCAGTGATTAACGGGCGTACCTTAATCACCGACACAGTAAGGAGGGGTTGACTGTCATCGCTTGTTTGGCAGTTATGACCTATTTATTGGTAAATAATTGGAATTGCCTTTGTTTCAATTATCAATTAGGTGAACCATTGCTGAAGTTATTCCTTGGCTAGATCCTTAATTATCACTCATTTGATTTTAGTAAATTGTTATTTAATTTCTAGTTGGCTATTTTATTTTTATTATTTTACTTTTAGTTGAATTGCTTAAATTGTCACCCCTGATATAAAAACACCCCCCTTGTCACTGAGAATTTGAAAAGAAACAATTACTCCCAGTCCCTGTGGATTCGACCCTACTCACCGTTATCTACAGAAATTACTTTTAGTTTGAGCAGGTTTTTATTATTGCACAGGCTGACACCCTGTCACGAGTACTGCTATTTGACGAAATCGACGATTCTGAACTTCGTGACCTCATTTTGCTGACAAGTACGAATTGAAGATGAAGTTTTGTTGTTTGATATGGTGGATCACTCCATTAACTCTACTAGATTGGAAAAGCTTTGTTGAATCACTCCATTAACTCTGCTAATCTCAAGCACCTTTTCACTTCATTAGCTCAATGGGAAAGGAGGAAACTTGGAGAAGAAAAGCAGTGGATTAGAGAGAGAGTCAAGTGTGGACTTGTGTCTGACTTGTGCTAGTTTTCTCGATATTTGGACATTTGTTAACGGCCACGGGGTCTTCACCGTCCAAATTGAGTAAATTCCCCTTTTTTGACTAAATGTGACAAAAAATCATTAATTCATGTACTCAATGTGTTCTGACAAAAATTTTGGGGACCAAATGTGTCTTTGTCACAAAGTTTGAGGATGAAAAGTGGATTTTTGCCAAAAAAGAATCCTTCCCTACAAAATATTAATAAGGGCTGATCAAAACATGCTCAACAAATAATCCAACTTCTCTTTACCAGCTTAAGCATGATACAGTAGCATATACATTTCATATAGGCTACAATACGTAGCCATATACAATTTAATAGCAGACATGTCATATACATAACATATTCAATCAAACAAGCTCATGAGTCACAAGTATCATATTTTCTTGAGATATCCAGTGCCAACCACAATTCGATTGGCTGGGATCACATCTTAGCGATGAAGAAGAGTCGGGTGCGTGGGGCATATCTCGGCTATTTAATGGCTAGGCACAGGGTGCACATCTCACATCTCAGCCAGAATGTGGCAGGACTTGTAGAACTAGCTCTGTCAACATTCAACAACTAATCCAAGAGATTGACATAATCAAATCATAGTAATTCAGACAACATAGCATTTCACAAGACAAAGGCACAACATAGACAATACTCATGCCGAATTCCATAGCCAATATAGGTTTTTCAAACTAAAAAAAATATGTAAAACATATAAGAAAACTTAAGGAGTTGAAGGATTACTCGCCTCAAATTCCAAAAACTAACTCCCAACAAATTTATAACAAACCACAAATGATCAAATGTTTGTTCTAACAACCACTTAATACCAGATGCATTGTCCTAAACATTTAAATTGTCCGAGATAACAATGACTAAAGAACACCGCTTACGAAATTGCATAAATGAGAAGGCTACTGAAGTCCCACATTGAATAATCAAGATAACTTTAAAGCTAAGTCACAACAATTTTAAACAAACAATCGAGTTTACCGCTCTAACAACCACTTACTTCCAAATGCATTGTACTATGTTCAATATATTAATTCGCTGTGATAATAATGACTACAAAAGATGTAAGGCCCAAAGCTACCTAAGAGGGGGCTGAATTAGATTGATAAGAAACAAGCAAATAATGGTCAAATTTTCACCCAATTATTCAACTAAAATAGCTTAAGTAACATAAACAAATTAAGTTACATAAACAAATAACAAAGAGAAATAAAGTAAAAGCATTGTAAATTAATCAAACTTTCAAACTTTTTCAAATTTGGAGTTGAACCTACTATTAGGTTCTTCAATTGTTGGTGAAACTAACAAATTTGTATAAATGAAGACTCATTTACTCACCCTAAAACTCGCCAGTTGAACCAAAGAGTTTTACAACTTATCAAAGTTAATCCTCAATTAACTACAATTGAAAGTTCATTAAACCAATTGAGAACTTGTAGACACCAAAAATTTTATAAATCATTTTATTATTCATTTTCATTTATCTCTATTTTTTATTTTTATTTTTTCTAAGAAAAATCATTCATCTCATTTGATTTTTATTTGATTGTTTTTGCAGAAAAATCAGAAAGAAAGGAAAAGAAAGAAAATGGAAGTGAAAATTTTTTTTAAAAAACTTAGATTTTTGTTAAAAAAAATAAAATTAACTGCTCCACGCAGCACGTGCGCATCGCCTTCTTGTCCTTCTTATAAAAGCCCAGCAGCAGGATGTGATGAAGTAGACAAGCTAACTAAAGATGGAAGCAAGACTTAGGAAGCAGGAACCAAGAAGGCGTGAATGTCAGAAGTAGAAAGGCGCGATCACTAGGCAAAACAACTACACCAAGCATGAGTAAGCAGAAACCAGGAAGCAAGAACATGAAGGCGTGGATGCTAAGAAGCTGAAGGCGTGGACCTTGGTTAGAGAAGTTGTCAAAAGCGTGGCCGACGAATCACGCCTTTCCTGGGTTTCAGTTGTTCTAACAGAACCTCAAGCGCGGCAACTTGTAGATGCAACTTGCAGATCGATTAGACACGTGTATTGCTTTTATTGGCCTAGTTAGTAATCTGTTAGGATTAGTTAGCTTTATAAGCAGGCCTCTCTGCTCAAGTAGAGACAGTTTTTGAATTCATTCGTCCAGATTCATCTGAATTTACTTGAGGAGCAATCCTCAGTTTCCCTCCCAAATTTTCCTTCGATTCTTACCCCTTCTTAGCTAATACCATCATTTCTGTTCTTTTAACTTGTTTTCTAGGATTCAATTAATGAAAGATCAGATTCATGTGTTTACTGTTCCATTGATTCATTGTTAGTTGGTCCCTTATTTGAGTTTGTTTCTTTCTGATTCCTGCAAAAACTCTGGCTTCTCTGGTTTCTGGTCCATAACAGTGGTATCAGAGCTAGCTAACGAGCCATTGGGAAATGACTAAGAGCCAAGATGAAACGAGAAAAGAGATCACTGAGCTAGGTAGTGTAGTTAGAACTTTTGCTAACAGGAGTGATGGACTGGAGCAAGCTGTCAGGATCATGGAGCACAGGCAGGAGAGCACTGAAAAGGCACTCAAAAACCTGGATCAGAAATATGAAGGCATGATGAACATGATGCCGCAAATGTTAGCAAGATTAAACGACAAAGGGAAGGATATAGAAGGCAGTAGCTCAGAGTCTGGATTAGTACATAAGGAGGACAGCAGGAAGAAGGAAGAGCAGAAAGGAGCTATGGATAGATCTGAACCCCAGGGAAACAGGACGTTCACCAGGCTACCTAAGGTGGACCTGCCATCATTCACTGGGGAGAATCCCAGGGAGTGGATCAGGAAGGCCAACAAGTACTTCAAAATCAATGGAGTAGAGGAGGAAATGAAGTCTGAGGTTGCAGAACTCTATTTCATAGATAAGGCAGATATCTGATTTCATGGTGTATTCAATGGAAGGGAGGATATTCCTTGGGAAGAGCTCTGCAATGCGCTATGTGAGAGGTTTGGAGATGGCTCCCCTGAGGAAGCCATAGAAGAGTTCAACAAATTAATGCAGACAGGTTCAGTAGCTGACTACTTGGAGAAATTCGAAATGCTCAAAGCCCTGGTAATGCCTTCCCTTCCTCATCAGCAAGATTGCTATTACAAAACATGTTTTTTAAGTGGATTAAAAGAAGAAATAGTAACTATGGTGAAACTAGCCAAACCCAAAACACTGGCAGATGCTGTGGAAGCTGCCAAACTACAGGAGAGGAACCTGAGAGCTTTGCAGAAAATCCACAAGGCTCCTTCCTATAACCCCAGTTACCAAAAACCTCTGCTTAAAATCCCAAACTATTCCAAACTTCCTGACAAAACTCCAAGCTACCCCAAATTACCTGACAAACAGATCGCCAAACCCTACAATAACCACCCCAATACTCAGAGCCAGTTCAAAAAACTCACCCCAGCAGAACTCAACCATAGGAGGGAAAAGGGGCTTTGCTTCAAATGTGCTGAACCATATACATTAGGACATGTATGTAGACAATCCCATTTAAACCTGTTGATTATGGAAGAGGGGGAGATGTCAGGAAATGTTGAAGAGGGAGAGAAGAATGATGAGGCTGATATATTCTGTGATTGTATTGGAGAAGAGTTAGGGAATGAACTCATGGAAGTATCTATCCATGCCTTGGCTGGGGGGAATGAACACAAGACCATCAGGATTAAGGGGATGATTCAGGGAAGGACCATTACTGCACTAGTTGACAGTGGCAGTACAAATTGTTTTATTGATGAACAATTGGCTAGAAGCTTGAAACTGGTAACAAAGGGGGAGACTCTGTCAGTTAGAGTGGCAAATAGGGAGAAACTACAATCCAGAAACATTGCCAAGCCTGTAGCATGGAGGATGCAGGGATATGAATTCCTACATCAGTTCAATACTCTGAGGCTGGGAGGGTGTGATATGATACTAGGAGTAGATTGGCTAGCCAGGAACAGTCCAATGGAATTTGACTTTAGAAGGCTAAGTATGAAATTCAGGAAAGGGAAACAACAGGTAGAGCTAAAGGGAGAGGACAGTACCATACAATTGAAGCTCATAAGAGGGAGTAGACTGTATAAGTGGACCAGGAAGCAAACGTATGAAATTCTGGCACAGGTATATGCAGTGGAGGACAGGGAACCAGTCTAGGAGCCAACTCCACCAGTTATGGAGAAGCTACTGCAGGACTTTGTAGATGTATTCCAGAAACCACAGGGACTACCCCCTGCAAGGAGCCAGGATCACTGCATCACTCTTCAGGAGGGAGCAAAGCCATTCCAAATCAGGCCATACAGGTGCCCCTATATTCAGAAGACAGAGATTGAGAAACTAGGGCAGGAGATGCTACATTCTGGGATCATCCAACTCAGTAGCAGCCCCTTTGCCTCACCAGTATTGCTGGTCAAGAAGAAGGATGGATCATGGAGGTTTTGTGTGGACTACAGGCAGTTAAATGATCTGACAGTAAAAAATAAGTTCCCTATGCCCCTTATTGATGAACTGTTGGATGAATTGCATGGCTCCAAATATTTCACCAAAATTGACCTCAGAGCAGGGTACTTCCAGATAAGAGTAAGGGAAGAAGATATCCCTAAAATAGCTTTCAGAACACACCAAGGACTATACGAATTCAAGGTCATGCCATTTGGACTGACCAATGCACCTGCAACTTTTCAAGGTTTGATGAACCAGGTATTCCAGAAGCAACTAAGGAAGCATGTATTAGTATTTTTTATGACATACTAATCTACAGCCCTACACTGGAGGAGCATGTCCAGCATGTTACTGAAGTCTTAGAAATTCTAAGGCAGCACCAACTCTATGCTAAGGAGAGCAAGTGCTCCTTTGCTCAGAAGCAGGTAGAATATCTAGGCCATCTCATTTCAGCAGAGGGAGTGAGAGCTGACCCCAAGAAGATTGACACCATGATGCAGTGGCCAAGACCAGGGAACACCAAACAGCTAAAGGTATTCTTAGGACTGACAGGTTACTACAGGAAATTTGTCAAGGGATATGGTGCTATTGCCAAACCCCTAACCACCATCCTCAAGAAGGATGGCTTCCACTGGGAAGAGGCGGCTGAAGATGCTTTTCAGAAGCTCAAATTAGCTATGTGCAGCACCCCTGTACTAGCTCTTCCAGACTTCTCTCAGCCCTTTATAGTAGAAACTGATGCCTGTTATGGGGGAATAGGGGCTGTACTAATGCAGAATAGGAGACCACTGGCTTTTCTTAGACTGTCAATTTATGAAAAAGAACTACTGGCCTTAGTCACAGCAGTCACTAAGTGGAGGCACTACCTGGAGGGTCACCATTTTATCATCAACACTGATCACCAAAGTCTAAAGTACCTGTTGGAACAGAGGATCACCACCCCCCTCCAACAGAAGTGGCTAACTAAACTGATGGGGCTAAGCTATGGGATATGCTACAAGAAAGGAAAGGAAAATGTGGTAGCTGATGCCCTCTCCAAAATAGGCAAAGAGGAAGCTGAGTGTGCAATAACCACCACAGTTATACCTGAATGGATGAAAGAGGTAATGGAAAGCTATCTGGGAGATGTCTGGGCTCAAGACTATAGCTATCAGAGTGGAATTCTGAGGTATAAAGGGAGAGTTGTGGTTGGGAAGGGGGGAGAAATAAGGAAGACACTCATCACTGCCCTTCATGACTCACAGCTAGGTGGACATTCAGGCATACAGGTCAGTTGGATGAGAGCTAAACAGTTATTCTATTGGCCAGGTATGTTCAAAGAGATTAAGACAGCAATATTGCAATGTGATACCTGCAGGAAATGTAAAGATGAACGTGTGGCCTACCCAGGCCTACTCCAACCACTCCCTATTCCACAGCATTCTTGGAGTCATGTCACCATGGATTTCATAGAGGGGTTACCCAAATCTGAAGGGAAGGACACTATCCTGGTTGTGGTAGATAGGTTTACTAAGTATGCTCACTTCATAAGTCTGGGTCACCCATTTGAGGCCACCAAGGTAGCTAGGATTTTTCTGGACCATGTTAGTAAGCTACATAGCATCCCTCAGAGCATGATCTCAGACAGAGATAAGATCTTCATCAGCTAGTTCTGGAAAGAGCTGTTCACATTGCTGGGGGTAGGATTAAACCTGAGTACAGCCTACCATCCTCAAACAGATGGCCAGACAGAAAGAGTCAACCAAGTATTAGAAATGTATCTCAGGTGTATGACACACCTGGAACCTAAGAGATGGAACACATGGCTTTCCTTAGCTGAGTGGTGGTATAACACTACCTACCACATTGCTGTACAGATGACCCCCTTTGAAGCTCTGTATGGATCCAAGCCCCCCCAGCTAGCTCTTGGCCCCTATGAACAAGCCAAGGTGGCCACAGTGGGTGACTATATAAGGGACAGGAGACAGATGGATGAGCTATTGTAGCATAACCTGAAGATTGCTCAAGAGAGGATGAAAAAGTATGCTGATGTACACAGGAGCGAGAGGGAATTCCAAGTAGGTGATTAGGTGTACTTAAGACTACAGCCTTACAGACAATCCACTGTGATGGTCAGGAACAATACCAAGTTATCTACCAAGTACTTTGGCCCTTACCTCATAGAAGAGAAGATTGGAAAGGTTGCTTACAAGCTTAAGCTGCCTACTGCATCCAGGATACACCCTGTCTTTCATGTATCCTTGCTAAAGAGGAAGCTAGGAGACAGGACTACCCCTATCCTACAACTACCAGACACGGATGAACGAGGGCTCATTAGAGTGGAACCAGAGACCTTACTGGGCAGGAGAATGATCAAGAGGGGGAACGCTACTGTAACACAATGGTTAGTCCAGTGGTGGGGAACTGAACCAGCAGACGCAACCTGGGAGGATGCTGTGATGATTAGGGAAAAATTTCCTCAATTCCAACCTTGAGGACAAGGTTTACTGCGAGGGGGAGGTATTGTGATGAAGTAGACAAGCTAACTAAAGATGGAAGCAAGACTTAGGAAGCAGGAACCAAGAAGGCGTGAATGTCAGAAGTAGAAAGGCGCGATCACTAGGCAAAACAACTACACCAAGCGTGAGTAAGCAGAAACCAGGAAGCAAGAACATGAAGGCGTGGATGCTAAGAAGCTGAAGGCGTGGACCTTGGTTAGAGAAGTTGTCAAAAGTGTGGCCGACGAATCACGCCTTTCCTGGGTTTCAGTTGTTCTAACAGAACCTCAAGCGTGGCAACTTGTAGATGCAACTTGCAGATGCGATTAGACACGTGTATTGCTTTTATTGGCCTAGTTAGTAATCTGTTAGGATTAGTTAGCTTTATAAGCAGGCCTCTCTGCTCAAGTAGAGACAGTTTTTGAATTCATTCGTCCAGATTCATCTGAATTTACTTGAGGAGCAATCCTCAGTTTCCCTCCCAAATTTTCCTTCGATTCTTACCCCTTCTTAGCTAACACCATCATTTCTATTCTTGTAACGTGTTTTCCAGGATTCAATTAATGAAAGATCATATTCATGCGTTTACTGTTCCATTGATTCATTGTTAGTTGGTCCCTTATTTGAGTTTGTTTCTTTCTGATTCCTGCAAAAACTCTGGCTTCTCTGGTTTCTGGTCCATAACACAGGAGTACAATGTAGCAGCCGGGTTTGAAGGATTCAAATCCATTTCCAACTTCGGATTTTTCTTGTTTTCCAAGCCTGATTTGTACAAGACACATCACCATCAGATTCTTATCAAAACCGGCTGTCAAAAAAGGATCGAAGAAGCTCAAGAACATCCACATACTTCCCCTTTCAATCTGGACCCTTCTTCTTAGGCTTAGTATTTTTGCTCCATTTAAATAGTGAAAGATGCAGCCTTTAGGGAGGGGAGGCTTGCAAAAGGAAAAACAACAGAAAGAAAAAAGTGGAAAAGAGTGAACGGGGAAAGAAAAAAGAAAGAGCAGAAATTTTCCTGGAAAACTTCTTGAGCTAGGGCTGATCATTTGGCCCCATTTATGATCAACATCTAATCTCGATATTAGTCCTTTAGGTGATATTTTCATTTCTGCACCATCTTCGATTGAAGGGAAGAAACTTTTGTCTTGTAAACTCCTCGAAAAACTAACTCCAAATCTCTCTAATTTCAACTCGAAATCACCAGCTCACCAACACTTGAACGTTTTTGTAGCGGAAGTTTGGTTCATCTTTCAGCATTTGGATCCATTTATCTTGAGATTTATCACGTTTATTCGACTCCATAAAGCATAAAAGGTAATTTATTTCATTTCTTTCCTCTCCATATAAGCCTAGATCCTCACTAGATCCATCAAAGTTTGTTGCACTTGTTTGTCCTCTTTTTTGCTGTTTTCTTCCTTTTGTTGCAGCCATTACTTTGGATCTATATCACATGATCTTATGTTCAATCTTGCATTTAGTTAAGGAGGTTTGATGTTAGTATAACTCCAATAGTATCTAGAGCCGAAGCTGTGTATTTGTTCTTGCGTTTTCCTGGGCCCGATGAACCTACAAATGTTCAAAGCTTCCTGCTGGTTTTGCATGAAGGATGCTGAACATTTGCAATTTGGCCCCTCAAAATTTGAATAATTACACTGAAGCCCAAAAATATGTAGAAACAGACGAATTTCTTCCTCTAAAGCTTTGATTTCTTTCATATATTCTATATACATGCTTTGAATGATTTATTTCTGGGCTTTAACATATAATTAAGGCTTAAATATTTTGTTGGATTTAAATTCCTAGTTAGACATTTCTTTTCTTTTGTTTTGGATTTCTAGAAATGATTTAAGAAATGGGTTAGGGTTATTTGATGGATGGTGACATGGGTTTTGTAGCTAAAGCCCAACATTTTTTGGTTGGATATTTGCTTAGCCAAATAAGAGGGCTAGTCCGTTCTTTTCTCTGGGTTTTCCTTTGGGCAAAGAGGTTTTCAGCCCAAGGAAATAAAAAAGGCCCAAAGGCCTTTTTGGCCCTAAGAAATCAGAAAACGTATTTCCAGTTTAGTTCTTGATCTTTTGAGTAATTTTATTGTGGTCCTAAAACTTTGGATATCTTTCAATTAGGTCCTTAATTTAATTGCAATTTGATCTCTAAGCTTTATTTTTCTTTATTTTGACCCCTAATTTTTGTAATAATTATAATTTGACCTTAAAACCTTTTCAATTTTTGCAATTGGATCCCTAACATCTTTGATTTCTTAAGTACAATTTGTTTATCTCCTTTAATTGTTAATCATATTTCATTTAAATGCATTTAATTTGTAAATTTTAGGGATTTTATGTTTGTTTATATTTCCTTATTATAGTAAAAGTGAATTTGCTATATGTTTACATTTTTCTTTTTAATTGTTAATTGAATTGGTGCTTTGACTATTTTGTTGATTTTGGAGTATCAATAGGGCAAGTTCTACCTCATTTAACCAGTACTTCAAGGGAGGTACCTTCTATTATTATTTTAAGTTCTTTTATGTGCTCCTATGTGATTTTATGTGTGATTGCATGTTTTAAGTGCTTTTTCTTTTATTTATTCATTTTATTCATTTAAAGTTTAGCTTGTTTTATTTAATTTTTTATGATTATTTGGGAGACATTAAAATGCCAAATTGTAAAAGATAGGTTCCCAAGAAATGTATTTAGTTAGGCCATGTAATACATAGATTTTATTTTTTGCCAAAACCGTAATTAGTTAGATAAATGTAATAGATAGGTTTATTATTTCCAAAAATTTCCCTTCTAGATTTTAGTTAGGGTCCCCAATGTAATAGATAGTTTTTATTTGCTTGCATGCTTGTGTGCCTATGTGTTTATTCGCTTTCTTTAGGGTTTTGCATCTAGATATTATGCCTATTTGCTATGTGCTCTATGTGTTTTATGTATTTATTTGTTTTAATTATACTTTGTATGCTTTATTTATTTATAATAAATGCATGACGTCATCACACTAGTCCAATACTAGTTGTGACCTTTCTCTTCAATTTCTCACTAGTCCAACACTAGTGAGAACTTGTAAAAATGGACTAATCCAATACTAGACCCTTTAGACCGTTTTTGCGCCAGATTCATACATTGCGTGACACTTATTGCATTTGATGCATTTTTCCTATTTTAGGATTTTTATCATTTCTATGATATTTTCCCTACTATTATTCCTTTACCCTCTATATGTTTGGACCATATCATTAAGAATTGCATTTCATTTTGGGAAATTAGAAATAGACCAGTCCATTTGCTTGATTAGATTAGAAGAGTCACCCTTCAAATATGGGAAATGAACGAGTGTAGCTTTTTATCCTTAGCACGCTCTTATCCCCTCTATAAGAAAAAAAATTTGAGTTACGAATTTTAGCATCCCGTACCCGTTATGTTGCATTTTTCTTTTTTAGGTCATGTATATTTATCTATATATTATAATTTCATTTCTGAATGCCATCTTTTACATTTTCGTGATCTCTTCTAAGAATTATTCTTAGACATCACAATTAATGTGATTTGCACCAATTTAACTTTGAAGAGACATTTCGACCCTCCCGATATCTTTTAAGTTTAGATTTGCATCCATATAAAAGCATCCAAATGTGATAAGTTTTATAGGTTGGATTAGAAAAATTTTCGACTAAATCTCGTAACTAGCCATTGGCTAGGTTAAAAGGGTACCTTAGATCAAAATCTTTGCTTTCCCTTTCTTCAATTATAACTCCCGAACTCTTTTCTCTTGTTTTTAAAGACCTGGAGTCGTTTAAAGGATGTTTTATTCATTTATTTATTTTTACTTATTTAAAAAATATATTTTGAGTGACTTGGTGCACCTAAATTCAATATCAAGTGGCGACTCCTATTTTTCTTAAAACCCTTTTTAGACTATTATTTTGGTTCCAAACCGTCGCATATTTTAAGTTCTATTTTAGGCCCCTTTTCTTTATTTATTTTCTAAAATGAAAAACTCATTTTAAAAACACCATTTTTTTAACACCACCTATTTATTTATTTTTCAAAAAAAAGGGTGCGACAGCTGGGATATAACCCAAATTCAACAAAATAACGGTTAGTAGGATAAAACTCAAATCCAACGAATAAACAGCCGGTGGGGTAAAATCCAAACCCAACAAAATAACAGTTGGTGGGGTAAAATTCAAGCCCAATAAAATAATAGTTGGTACGATAAAACCCAAACCCAACGAATAAATAGTTGGTGGGATAAAATCCAATCCCGACAGAGCTACTTACAAGTGAGGGTCACCTTCACAAAGATTTTACTTCTCCTTAGAAACCTCACAAACCCAACTTTTCCTGCACCTATACAATAATTAAAGTATATTTCTACCCATATAGTACTCTTAAAAGCTTATATTTTATGTAGGTAAAAATCCCTCTTCTTCTCATACTTGGGGGCAAAATTTTGCACCAAAAGCCTTTCCAATGGTCAAAAAACTAGCTGTTGAAAAACTAGCCATTGGAGCTATTAGACATCTGACAGGAACTCTCTATGTTTGAACCATGCGTTCGACACTTAATCCAAATCTTTTGCGTCCAACAAATGTATCCGAAAAGAGGTCAGAATGTTCCAATCTTTGCTCTCAATTTATCGGATGGCCGATAGATGAGATGCGTCCAATCCTTGCATTTGACAAGTATCGATATCTTCTATTTGTTCTTGACTTGCTTTCCTTCTTATTCCAAAGGATTAAGAACCTGCTCTCACACATTTCTCAAATAAAATCATTAGTCCAAATTATCATTTTATTTCATTATCATCAAAATCAAGGATTGATCAACCTAAATAATGATGATGACAAACAAAATGATGATTTCTTTATTGAAATAAACTCAAATAATCTCCCCCTAAATACAAGCCCATTATACAAAGAAATATCATTTAAATTTCTTCCCTGTTTGACATTATCGAAAAACAAATAAGCATAAAGGGACAATGTCAATAAAGAAGAAATTTCAAGAAACTCCCCCTTTCTTTTACAAGTCTTGAGCTAATTAAAAAATATTGAGGTTTATCAAGATCAAACAATTATATATTCAAATTCATCATTTTGAAAAACATATTCACACATAGGACATATATGAAGAGGACTTCAAAACAATTAGATATTCCAAATCCATGTGTTTTATTCTCACAAGAGTACAAACTAGGATGCACATCAATCAAGCATTCAAATATCACCTATTTGCCTCATATACAATTTGAGGTAAGAAAGTGATGTGAGCAAGAAAGCTATCTAAGTGTTGATCACATTGCTAGAGTTCGAGTATGGATCATGTGTTCGTGTCTCTAGGGTTTTCAAGCTCACAGTTTTGCAAGCCAAGCTTTCAAATCAAGATGTTGGTGATGGATCCGCCATAAACCCTAGTTTGTGAAGATCAAGGAGCAAATCTAGTTGATAATTTGGTGCCATTTCTTTGCTAATTTGGTGTCATTTCTTTCAGTTAGTTTTCTTAGCTATAGTTGTTTGTGTTAAGAATAAATTGGGCTAGCTTGCATGTAAGTTGGAACCCTTCTTGTTGTTTAATAATTGGAGTCGTTTGGACCCTTTATAAGGAGTATTAAAACCGGCCAGCTTAATGTTAAGTTGGGTCTTAATTAGCTTCTTAGTTAGTTAGTTAGATGGTTTAAGTCCTGGCCCGTTTAGATTGCAACTTGGCTATAAATAGCTGACTTTTAAAAGATTAATGGAATGAATTGGTGAATTTTTTCAGCAATAGTTTCTTGAGTGAAACAATTCTTTTGGGTTCTCAAAGCTTCTTTTGAACATGTTAGAGTAGTTTCCAAGGTGCTCTTCAATTTATCAATTAAGTAGTAACCTTGATTGTGGCATCATCCACCAATCTTAACGTTCTTGAGCTGTCCCTGTACATTTTGATTTTCTACTACCCAAATCTTGGTATCCATTCTAGATCCTTGGCGCTTGTTATGCTATGTGTAACATCTGAAATAGGCCGTAGAACATATCAACTGGCATCAGAACTAGATGAAGGTATCAAAGTTATTTTTTGTGTTTCTTGTCCGTGTCTTTGTCATTCTTATTCTAGAGTTTTTAGGGTTTTGAGTTTTGAGTCCAAAAAAAATTTGTTACTGTTCATCCGTTGTTATTGTTCATTTGTGGTTACTATTCATTCAAAAAAAGGAATTCCTATTTGTGTGCTATCTTTCTTGTGTGTTTTTGTATCTAGTTCAATAAAAAAAAAATCTACTGTCCAAGTTGTTCTTGTAAAAATCCAAAGGTTACCTTTAGGGTTTCTTCACTCTTTGTGTTGTTTCTTGGGGTGTGTGGGCTGTTGGCAATTGATTCTTAAAATATTGAATCAAGATTGTGCATTTCTAGAAGTTCTTGATTGAGTAACAATCAATCCTGAAGTTTCTTGAAACCCTGAATTCTGTTTCTTGAAGTTCTTCAAATTCTTGGAGAAAAACTTAGCTGCCCATTGGTGTTTCTTGAATCTTTCTTGAGATTCTTGAATTTCTTGATCAAAGTCCAACAAATCTTGATCTTGAAGTGTTATTTGGTCTTTTTGGAATGTTGATCAAAAAGTCCAATTGGGTTCAAGCAACTAGAGCAAAATCCAAGTTTTATCGAACCCTAGTTCTTGAAGTTCATGGTTGTTCATGAAAGAAAGAAAAAAAAAGATGTAGCCACAATTTGATTTTCCAAAAACACTCCAAAATACTTGATAGTTGTGTTTTGGAAGCTTAAAATTTGGTTGGACAAGAACTAAAACAGCTGCCCCTTTGTTTTTCCAAGTTCCAATCAGATTCACTTTCCAACTTGCTTGTTTGTCCACCATTGTCCTAAATTTTTTTTTGGAAACAGCCAATTGGGAAACTAAATCCTTGTGTCACAAGGAAAAGGGTGTATTTCTAGAATTTTTACCCAATTTCAAAGCTCACACATATAAATTTCGTTGTTGAGTCATTAGGTTGTAGCCTAGTGTCCGTTTCTTCATCCTTGTGCAATCGAGTTCTGCCATTTCTTTCACTCATTAATTCTAGAAAAATTCCAGCATATTTCCAGTACTTGTATCATCCAATATTGAGTCATTTTGTCCAATTTTCAGTCCTAATTGTTTGTTACTTCATAGAGTCTTGAAACCCTAATTCTTGCCGCAATCTTGGGGACCAATTGATCGGTTGATTCGCCTTGAGGAATAACTCTAATTTCTTCAAGAGGAGCAAGTAAGAGCCTTAACAATCTGTTTTGGTGAGACACGAGTGATTAAGTGTAAACACGTGAGGGAGTGAAGTGAGGTAAATTTTCTTTATTGTACTAACCTTTCTTGCAGGTTTACCTAAACATGGATGAAAGTGAATCAAAAGTTGACCTTGTACTTAAAATGAAGGGATTATTCAGAGATTTCTCTAGGCTAATTAACAACACCATTGAGGCCTTGCATGAGTGAATGGACAAGTTGGAACTCACACAAACTTCATCTAAAGGTGGCTGAGATAAGACTTCAATTGCTGAGACCAAAATTTCCAGCAATGACGAGGAGGAAGTTGCGAGGCATACAAGGCGAGAAAAGGATGTAGTTGGCCATGGTAATGATGCTGTAAAGAGGGTTAAACTTAAAATCCCTCCGTTTCAAGGGAAATCAGATCTAGAGGCATATTTAGAATGGGAACGTAGAATTGAGATGATCTTTGATTGTAGCAATTACACAGAGGAGCAAAATGTGAAGCTTGCTGCCATTGAGTTTACGAACTACGCATTGGTTTGGTGGGACCAACTTCAAACTAGTAGAAGGTGAAACAGTGAATGACAAGTTGAGATGTGGGAGGAGCTTCAAGGGTTGATGAGAAGGCGTTTCATCCCAAGTCATTACCATAGGGATTTACACCCAAAGCTACAATCTCTCACCCAAGGTAGTAAGTCCGTGGAAGATTGCTACAAAGAAATGGTGCAAGGCCCAAGTGCAACCTAAGAGAGAGGGTGAATTAGGTTGATCACACAAACTAAGCAAATAAAACAAGTTTTCATCCAGCAAAAGCACTCCAACTAATTGCACAAATTCACAATTATAAAACAAATGTAGAGCAATAAAGATTGCACAATTAAGTAACAAAAATGAAAAGAAAGACATAGAAATCTAAACCAAAACTTCCAAGTTTCTTCCAAACTTGAAGTTAACTCCAATCCAATAGCCTCTTCAATTCATGGTGTTGCAAACCACCTTGTACATAAGAAGGATCACTTTTTGCTCACCCTGAACACTTTTTAGTTGAGTCACAGAGTTTTACAACTCTTCTAATTAATCCTCACTATGCTACAATTGATTGCCAACTAACCAACCAACCAAGAGCTATTATACAAGTAAGACTCACTTTCACAAGGTTTTAGTTCTTCTCTTAAGAAATCTCACAAACCCAACTTTCTTCACACCTATACAACAATGAAAGTATTTTTCTATCCAAAAATCCCTCTAGAAAACTTGTATTTTGTGTAGGAAAAAATCTCTCTTCTTCTCATACTGGAGGTATTTATAGATGGTGGAACATTACTCCAAAAACTTCTCCAATAGTCAAAAAACTAGCTGTTAGAAAACAAGCTGTTAGGAGTATCAGACATCCGATCCTCTAATGTGTGCATCCGATAGTATACTCTCAGTTCTTATCGGACAACCAATGGAATTTTTGCGTCCGACAGAGATCAGAATGTTGAGATGTTCCCTTAAAATTTATTGGACGGTCTATCCAAGAAGTTTGCGTCCAATATGACTATTTGATAAATCTTTTTGACTATCAGACATCCTATACTCTTGTGAAGTGTCTGACAACTTTCGTTAGAAACTTTCTCAGTAATTATCAAATGTCCGATGCTTTGATGCGAGCATCCAAAACCTTCATTAGTTCTTTGCTTCATTTACTTCAAATCTTTTTCTCATTCTTTTAGACTTGATAACTATTCTAGACATTTTTTCATATAAAACCATTATTTTAAATCATCAATTTGTTTCATTATCATTTAAACCAAGGATTGATTAACGTAGGCTTTCAATCTCCCCCTTTTTTATGATGACAAACAAAGTGATGATTTCTTTGATGAAACAAATTCAAATAAACTCCCCTTGAGTACAAACCAACCTTCAAAGAAATATCATTCAATCTATTTCCCCTTTTGACATTATCAAAAAACAAATAAGTATAAAAGGATATTGTACATAAAGAAGAAATTTCAAGAAACTCCCCCTTTTTTTTACAAGTCATAAGCTAATTAAGAAATTGGGGTTAATCAATGACGTGCGCGGGGTATACATATACAATAAGCACATCCACAATTAAGTTTTACATTTATAATTCCTAAATACCCCACACGCGATTATCGCAAGTATATGAATCGTGAGCGATTATAGGGTATTAAGCATTGATCCCACAGGGAAGATTGCAATTACCTATGATTTTCAAACTCTTTTATTATTTAGACTATAATTATGAAGTAAAAGTAATATAATTAACACTAGAAAGCTCCTAGAGGTATGGAATTCCTCACTACTCTTGCAAATGAAATTACCGGTTAAGTGAATGTTACTATCTTGGCTAGTTATGGCGTAATTTCCTAATGTATGTGAAACCTATTCTTGTAGTAAATCAACTATACTTGTAACTAAGCCATACCAACTTTCGTGGTTATGAAATTAATTACAAACTCATTTCTTCTAGAAATTACATGAAACAAGTCACTTAAGTCACATAGGTGCACCTCTACTCTCGTGAGTGTACTCCCTAGGTTTATCACTTTCTTGAACTAGTTAAATTCCAATTCTCATTGCAAACTTAACACCTTTAGATAATCACAATTAATGGTCTATTAATCATGATTAGAAAAGCAAAAGTGATAAATAACTTGCTCAAAATAATATCATCAAATAACCAAATAAACATCACTTAACAAGATATAGCAAGTTCATCCATAACTCTAGGCATAAATTTTAACTAAACATGATAAAAAAAACACCAAACTTGTATTATAGTTAAACATGAATTCAAATACAAAAGAGAAAGTGATAGGAGAGATGCCACCCTTGTCACATGAGCTTCAAACTCTCCATTTTTGCTCCTCCAATCTTCATCCAAATCTAACTACAAATACAAGAAGGAAACACTATACTAACTACTCTATACTATCCTAACTAATGAATTAAAGAAACTCTAGTGAAGACTACATTTTCGGTGGAGTTTCTCTAGCCTTCCAAATTTATGAAAATGTTCTCCAAAGGCCTCTATTTATAGAGAATTCAAGTTCAAGATGAATTGTTTCTAGTTGGCAAAATTGACTCTTGAAACTCTCTTGAGTTGTTTCTCCAACTTTCTAGCCTTTTCTTGGTCAAATACATCCAGAATTGCTAACTGGAATTGAGTTGGAAAAGTTGTGTGAAAGCAAGGTAAGTTGATGAGCAAGTTGCAAAAAACAGGTGAGAATACACGACTGCAACCCACGTTTTCATTGAGTCGCGTTTTCACTTCTACATCCCTTCAACTGCTATTTGTTCAATGATGGAGGCCGAACTAACTCTTATGCAAAACATGAAAGTTGTAGTCGTTTCCGTTATATTTCCAATGCCTCAAGAATCATCTAATTTGGAGCTCTGTGGACCAAGATATGATCAAAATACCAAAAACTAGTTAGAGCTCTGTTCCAGCTTACGACCACAGAATTTGTGCTTCTGTATTCCGACCTTTTGATAATGAAAACGATTGAACTGGATTTTGATGTCTTCATACCAAATGTAGATATCTCTTATCTTCAAAATAGTTTAAGAATCACCTGATACGAATCTCGTTGGTGAGGAGATACGCGACCCAAGATCGCTTGTTGGATTTGACGTTGGATGCAAGAAACGGTGGCAGCGGAAACCCTACGACCCCTCTAATCCCCGTGACTACGAACTTGTTGATACTATCTCAACCCGTAATCAAACGAATTAGTGAACCTCAGGTAAGAGTAGAAGGCGCCACAATTCAAGTGCGATTCTTGAATTGATAAGCCGAACAAGAACACTAGAGTATAACTCTAAGTTGTTCAAGGTTTACTCGAAAGCTATGGAGAAAACTCTCTCAATATTTTTTTATCATAAAAGTGTCTGGCTTTGTGGGAGTAATGGGGTGCCTTATATAGGCTACAAGTAAACCCTAAACTATGAAGGAAAAAGGGACTAAAGGTGTGCTAATATGGGTCCTCGATGAGTCGGGCCTCATGTGGGCTTTCCCTCCAAGGCAGCTCACCTTAACAAATAATGATAACTAAAAAGCAATCTTACCCTTGGCATTTCTATGTGCAACATGCACTTAACCAATTATTCAATCTAATCAACTAATGTGGAATTAAATGACTATCATGCGAATCTCGCTAACTAGGGTTTGGTAAGACCCTAATACTCAGGTGTAGCTTCAATGCTCAATACCGGACCGCGATCACCTTCACTTGAGTATATGAATCCTTCAAAGAACTTGTGTATGGCCTGAATAAGTACACTGAGTTGCTCAAGAAGTCTCTTTGCTCGAGCTCTAGTAATGGATCCACTTGGGGCTTGCACGCGATCCTCACCCCCTTGATCACTCGAGCCATTGTAGACGTGATCACGTACTATGATGCTATCATTCCCCTCCTCTTGAGAAGGATTTGCCCTCAAATCAAAAGCATCATCCCGTGGTTGTAATTTGTTTCTCCTTTGAACTGGAAAACGTTCCTTGCGCATGTGTAACCACACCCAATCTCCAGGTTCAAGAATCAACTTTTGGCGACCCTTGTTAGCTTGCTTGACATATTGAGCAGTTCTCCTCTCAATGTTGGCCCTGACTTTCTCATGCAGTTGCTTAACAAACTCTGCACGTTTCTTACCATCCAAATGTGCGCGCTCATTACTAGGTAATGGCACTAGATCAAGTGGTGTTAGCGGATTAAAACCATAGACACATTCAAATGGAGAGAAACCAGTAGTAGAATGGATAGCCCTATTATAAGCGAACTCAACATGAGTAAACACTCTTCCCATGATTTCAAGTTCTTTTTTATGATGGCACGCAACAAAGTACCTAATGTACGGTTCACCACCTCAGTTTGGCCATCAATTTGGGGGTGACTAGTGGTAGAGAATAGCAATTTGGTGCCTAACTTAGACCAGAGTGTCTTCCAAAAGTAGCTTAGAAATTTAACATCTCTATCAGATACAATGGTCCTAGGAATGTCATGCAATCTCACAATCTCTTTAAAGAATAAGTTAGCAATATGAGATGCATCATCCGTTTTATGACAAGCAATGAAGTGTGCCATTTTAGAGAACCTATCCACTACCACATAAATGGAGTCATGGCCATACTTGGATCTAGGCAAACCAAGTATAAAATCCATAGAAATATCTACCCATGGTGCACTAGAAATAGGTAATGGGCTGTAAAGGCCATATGGGTGTACCTTGGATTTAGCTTTCTTACAAGCTAAGCACCGTTCCACTACCCGTGCAACATCTCTCCTCATGTGCGGCCAATAGAAGTGTTCCTGCAGCATGGCAAGAGTCTTATCAACCCCAAAGTGTCCTATAAGTCCACTTGAGTGGGATTCCCTTACCAAGAGTTCTCGGAGTGATCCATGTGGGATGTAAAGCCGATTGGTACAAAACAAGTATCCATCGGAAATGAAGAACTTACCTTGCCCAGTGTGTTTGCAAGAAATGTAAAGCTCACCAAAGTCACTATCTTGGGTATAGACCTCTTTAATCAGCTCAAACCCTAACAACTTAGCATCTAAGGAGGTGAGTAGAGAGTACCTTCGGGAGAGTGCATCCGCAACCACATTAGACTTACCAGCCTTGTATTTAATCACGTACGGAAAGGACTCCATGAATGCAATCCATCTTGCATGCTTCTTGCTCAAGGTGTGCTGGGCCTTAAGGTACTTAAGGGACTCATGATCAGTGTGTATCACGAATTCCTTAGGCCTTAAGTTGTGTTGCCACACTTGTAGTGCTCGAATGAGGGCGTACAACTCTTTATCATAAGTTGAATAGTTTAGTGCAGCCCCATTGAGTTTCTCACTAAAGTAGGCAATAGGCCTCCCACCTTGGTTCAACACAGCTCCAACTCCAATACCTGAAGCATCACAATCAATTTCAAATGTTTTAGAAAAGTCAGGTAAAGCAAGTACAGGTGCGTGCGTGAGTTGGTGCTTTAAAGCGCGAAAGGCATGTTCTTGAGATTCTCCCCAATGGAAGTTCTCATTCTTCTTGATCAACTCGGTCAAGGGTGCAGCAATGGTGCTAAAGTCCCTCACGAATCTCTTATAGAAACCCGCAAGTCCATGGAAGCTTCGAACATCACCCACGGACCGTGGTGTCGGCCACTCTTGAATAGCTTGCACCTTTTGATCATCCACCTTCATTCTCTGTGCACTTATAATAAACCCTAGGAACACAAGCTCGTTAGTGCAAAAATTGCACTTCTTGATATTGGCATAGAGCTTCTCTCTTCGAAATACATCCATAACAGCCCTAATATGCTCTAGATGCTCATCATAAGACTTGCTATAAATTAAAATATCATCAAAGTAAACTACCACAAATTTTCCTAAGAATGGACGCAGAACATGATTCATTAACCTCATGAAGGTACTAGGTGCATTAGTTAGCCCAAAAGGCATTACTAACCACTTATACAATCCATACTTAGTCTTGAAGGCAGTTTTCCATTCATCCCCCTCCTTAATCCTAATTTGATGGTACTCACTTTTGAGATCAATTTTGGTAAAGAACACAGCCCCATGTAACTCATCAAGCATGTCATCTAAGCAAGGTATAGGGTGGCGATACTTTACCGTGATGGCATTTACGGCTCTACAATCGATGCACATTCTCCATGTACCATCTTTCTTGGGCACCAGAATGACTGGAACAGCACGCGGGCTTAAGCTCTCACGTGCCCATCCTTTACCAAGCAACTCATCCACTTGCCTTTGCAACTCCTTAGTCTCCTCCGGGTTGCTCTTGTAAGCTGGTCGATTTGGCAATGAAGCCCCAGGGATGAAATCAATTTGATGCTCAATGCCTCTAAGTGGCGGCAATCCACTTGGCATATCTTCGGGGAAGACATCAGCATACTCCTGTAAAAGAGACTTAATCTCGAGAGGTATGTCAATATCAAGTTCATGCACATTCAGAGCTACTTCTTTGCTAACAAGCATAAGAAGTGGCTGCTCATCTCTCATTAACTTCCTCACTTTCTTGGCTTTTATCAGGAGCATTTGTTTTCCCTCAGATTTTACCTCACTTGCCGAGCTATCTATAGACTTTTTCCTCTCTTTTTTTGCCTCGACTCTCTCATTTTCTTTTCTTTTTGCACTATACTTCTCAAACTCTTGTTGCAATTTCAATTGGTCCTCATTCACTTGTTTGGGGGAAAGGGGAACTAGTGTGACTTTCTTACTGTTGTACAAGAAGCTATACTTATTAGTCACACCATCAAAAGTCACCTGTCTGTCAAACTGCCAAGGCCTACCTAGTATAATGTGACTAGCCTGCATAGGAACAACATCACATAATATTTCATCAGAATATTTATGGATTTGGAAGGATATAAGAACCTGCTTGGTTACTCGAACCTCCCCAGAGTTGTTGAGCCATTGGAGTTTGTAGGGTCGCGGGTGATCCCTTGTAGGCAACTTCAAGTTGTCCACCATGAGTGAACTAGCAACATTTGTGCAGCTCCCACTATCAATAATCACACTACAAAGTACTTGGTTGATGAAGCACCTGGTGTAGAAAATGTTCTCCCGTTGAAGCTCGTCCTCCTTAACACGTGCAGTTAATGCTTTCCTTGCAACCAATGCAGTCCCAAAATGACCCTCGGGTGCACTAAACTCCTCTTCATTTGGCGATTCCCCATCACTACCTCCGTCAAGAGGTGGTATGCCTTCGTACTCGGTTTCGTCCTTACTCACGATCTCACCATTTTGCATCATAATCATAGTCCTTTGATTGGGACATTGACTAGCAATATGGCCTCTACCTTGGCATTGGAAGCATCGAGTATCACGAGCTCTAGTTTGTACCCTAGACTCCTCAAATTTTGGAGTAGAAGAGGGCGGCTTACTAATACTAGGGTTGCCCACCTTACCTCCATCGAATCTAGGTTTTGGTGTAGGAACATTTGGTGAAGGCCGAGAATCATTCCTTGGTTGGAATGGGCGGTTGGTAGAGTAGGTGGTGTTGCCGAAATTCGATCGAGTGGTACCCCTCCTCTTGAGCCTTTGCTCGACCTTAATAGCCTTGTCTACAAGCTCATGCAACTCCATATAATGTTGAAGTTCCACTCGTTCAGCAATATCGGGTTGTAACCCGCTCAAGAATCTCGCCATGGTGGTTTCAGGATCCTCCTGTACATCCGCTCTAAGCATCAGGATCTCCATCTCCTTATGGTACTCATCCACACTCCGGTTGCCCTGGACTAAGGTTTGTAATCGGTGGTACAAATCCCTAGTGTAATGTCCAGGTACAAAGCGGGTGCGCATCATGGCTCGAAGCTCGGGCCATGGGACGAGCTCAGGTAGCCCATTTCTCCTTCTAAATTTCTTGATTTGGTCCCACCAAACCACCGCGTACTCAGTGAATTCCATGGTTGCCAACTGTACCTTTTGCTCCTCGGTGTAGTTTTGGCAAGCGAAGACCATTTCGATCTTGGATAACCATTCGAGAAAGGCTTCGGAGTCGGACCGTCCTTTGAATTCAGGGATGTTCATTTTGATTCCCTTGAACACATCGGTATGTCCAGTCTGGTTCCTTTGCCTTGGTCAAATTCGAGGTTCCTCGTCATCATCATCATTGTTGGAACCATCGGACTCCTCCACGTCCCTTCGCCTTCGCGTGGACTTAGAGGTTTTTGGTGTCCCAGAAGCTCGGAGTTGCAGTAACTCATCTTGAATGGGTTCTAGCATGCGTCGAAAACGCCTCTCCATCTTCTCTATCATCTGTTCAAAGTTCATGGGATGGGAAACTCCTTCGTTTCCACTAGACATGGAATCTGGAGTGTACCTGCAGGGGTTAGTAGCAAGAAAGGGGAAAAAAGCAACCTTTTTTTTTAATCACTTCACTCCCTAAGTGTATACGCTCACACTCGTGTATGGTCACTCAGATCACTCTAATAAGCTCACCCAAATATTTTCTCACAGCCCCTTGCAAAACCTTGAAGAAAGTAGAGCTCCTCAAGTGCTCAAATTTAGCTTAAAAATCAAGTTCACGCTAGAATTTGAGGTTCGTAAGAGTGGGGATTTTCTTGGAAAACAAAATTAGGACACTAGGAATGGAGTGGTAGAATATATTCAAGACTAAAAACTGGGAAAGGAATTGACACAAAAGTTGAAAAAAATTAAGAACGACACTAAAAAAAAAACTCTAACCGACAAGGAAAGTGGTCCTTTTGCTTTGTTGGAAATTTTTTTTTTGGGCCGTTTGCTAAAATATAGCAGGTGATGTAGCTAAAAGATAGGCAGGAGTTTAGGCACTGTGCAGCTATAAAGTTAGCTGCAAAAGTTAGCTAAAAATTAGCCTATCAGATGCGGCTAAAAGTTAGCCTATCAGTTTTGGAAGTCTTTGGCTTTTAGAAATCTTTCGGGTTTTGGAGACTAGGAAGCTGCCTTTTCTTTTTCTTGCTTGGTGTTACCCGATTCCCCTTACTGGGTTGCGGAACAAGATGGGCAGTTTATTTTGTTCCTTTCAAGATCAAATTGGCTGCTGTAACAGTTTTTTTTTTTTTATACAGCCAAAAGATGAACTATGGGTTCGGCTCAAACACACAAATTTCCAGGTTTGGTTGCAGCTTTGGTGCGGCCTGTTTTGGCGATTTTTAATGTTTGGGTAGGTTGTGATTCTTGGTTCCCAACAATTAGAGCTCAAAGTTCAGGTATGTTTCAATGTCACGCGCAAGAAAGTTTCAAGAATTCAAGATCAAACCACAATTTCCAGCAAATAACTTCAAGAATATCAAGGCTAATTTCCAGATTTCAAGAATATCCAAAAACCCTTCAAGATCTTCGTGAAACCAGCAAATTTGGTGCAAGAATTTTAAGAACAAGGTACCAATACTTTCCTAGATGATAAGCAACTCAAGAAAAATGACATGAACAGATTTGGAAACGACTAAAACTCAACAAGAAAGACGAACAGATTTTGGAAACTATCGAAACTCAGCAAGAAGGAATGAATAGATTTCTTCTTCCTTTTTTTTTTTTTTTTTACACCCAACGATGTAACTACCAAACAAACAGCCTAAGAATAACACAAATAATTCCCAGAATTTCCAGAAATTAAAAGCGGCACAAGAAAGTCACAAAATATTGACGGGCAAATTTTTTTTTTGCAAAGAATAAGACTGGCGGTCAGTTTGCATGTGGTTGCGGACAGTTTGCAGACTTGAAAACAAAGAAGACTTGAAAACAATGCCGACCAGACTTGAAAACAAAGAAGACTCAGACCCCTACACGATGTTCCTGGTTGTTTGTACACGACTCAAACAACACACGACGCCACACGCATGAAACCAGCAACGGGACAGAAACTAGAGCCAATGAAACTCCAACAACCTGATTCAAGGCTACTTGGTGCGACTCTCCTTTTTTTTTTTGTCTCTTTTTTTTTCTTTTGTTTTCTGAGCAGGACACGAGGACAGCAAGGAACAACGAGTCTAGACACAATAAACAACAACAAACGTGGTGACACAAAACTGAAGACTAACGCGAGACACGATGCACACAACCTGGAAAATTGCGGGCAGCAGCGGAAAAGACAAGGAACAAAAGGATTAGATACTATTTTTTTTTTTGATTTGATTACTTCAAGATCCAAACTCATTGAACTATGTCACAACTAAAAGGACAAGAGTCGCAGCAACCACACGAGAAAATAACATGGACAGGAATGGGAAAAATTGCGGACAGCCAAGGTAAAAAGAAAACTAGCGATTGGAATTTTTTTTTTTTGAAACTAACGAGACAGACCGAATTAAGACACCAAAGAGAGGGATAAACGATGTTACCAACAAGCTAGCTCTAATGCCAGCTGATACGAATCTCGTTGGTGAGGAGATATGCGACCCAAGATCGCTTGTTGGATTTGACGTCGGATGCAAGAAACGGTGGCAGCGGAAACCCTACGACCCCTCTAATCCCCGTGACTACGAACTTGTTGATACTATCTCAACCCGTAATCAAACGAATTAGTGAACCTCAGGCAAGAGTAGAAGGCGCCACAATTCAAGTGCGATTCTTGAATTGATAAGCCGAACAAGAACACTAGAGTATAACTTTAAGTTGTTCAAGGTTCGCTCGAAAGCTATGGAGAAAACTCTCTCAATATTTTTTTATCATAAAAGTGTCTGCCTTTGTGGGAGTAATGGGGTGCCTTATATAGGCTACAAGTAAACCCTAAACTATGAAGGAAAAAGGGACTAAAGGTGTGCTAATATGGGCCCTCGATGAGTCGGGCCTCATGTGGGCTTTCCCTCCAAGGCAGCTCACCTTAACAAATAATGATGACTAAAAAGCAATCTTACCCTTGGCATTTCTATGTGCAACATGCACTTAGCCAATTATTCAATCTAATCAACTAATGTGGAATTAAATGACTATCATGCAAATCTCGCTAACTAGGGTTTGGTAAGACCCTAATACTCAGGTGTAGCTTCAATGCTCAATACCGGACCGTGATCACCTTCACTTGAGTATATGAATCCTTCAAAGGACTTGTGTATGGCCTGAATAAGTACACTGAGTTGCTCACGAAGTCTCTTTGCTCGAGCTCTAGTAATGGATCCACTTGGGGCTTGCACGCGATCCTCACCCCCTTGATCACTCGAGCCATTGTAGACGTGATCACGTACTATGATGCTATCATCACCTCAATCTGATCATTGTAGCTCAAGATAGAGCAAATTATTCGGCTGGCCGTTAAACTTTTGCAATCATCGAGTTTTGGTCACTCAACTATTAAAAGTATGGTTTTGGCCACTAAAATGTATAAAGTTAAAACTCGTGGCCATTCTGTTAGATTTAGCCGTTAAGTTTGTCGATCTGTCTGTTCACACGATTTCCAAGACAAAATTCAGGGTCAATTTAGGAAGTTAAAAATAGCACTTGCATCTCTTCGTCCTTTCCTATGCATTTGTTCTTTGCCCTCCTTTTGTTTTTGCTTAAACCCAAACATCAAACATTTGAGAAATGAACAAAAACGGTTCTTGGTGATTCCTAGAACCACTCACAGCACCATTGCCAGTGGGAAGGAGTCACTTGTGGTACTCGACACCAAAGGGTCATTGCTTTGACTTTGAGGAGTAAGCAGTTGTCTGGAACTATATCTCATCAGGTCAGAAATCTAAGCTTCATGAGGTTTATCCAACTTGGGGAGAATCAATTCCATGGTAGGATTCCCCAAGAATTCGTTCGCCTCCTCAGGTTAAGAGTCTTGAACTTGTCGAGTAATGCACTTAGTGGAAAAATCCCAGAAAATCTGAGCCACTGCGCAGAGATGATAGCTATTGACCTAACCAGTAACAAGCTAGAAGGGAATACTCCAATCGATCAGCTAAACAATTTGAAGAAGTTTAAACCATTATATTTTACCAAAAGCAATCTGACAGGAGAGATTCCCTCTCCCATTGGGATCTTATCATCATCATTGATCGGACTTGGCCTTGACTTCAACAATCTGGAGGGAATTTGCCTCTGGAGGTGGGGCTTTTGAAAAGGTTGGTTCAATTATTTCTCGAATGAACGGGGATTCAATCCACTGAGGCTTCTCTCGAAATGGATGTGAAGGCTCAGACTTCTTGCTATCTTCCCAAGCCAGTTAGTGGATCGAGAGAGCTCCGCCCAAAGAGTGCCTACAGCCCGTGCTAGCCCAAGATCCGTCTAAGCATCCCACAGGTGATGAAATAGTACCGGCAACTGGTGGAGCTTCTAGGATCAGATCTGCAACTCCTTCTGTAACAGCTTAGGGTGGATTGGTTTGAATAGCCCTATTGACTAGGAGAGTCAGCATTCCGGCAGCTTTGACTCTGTTGCAGGAAGGACTACTTGGAGTTCCATACCATGACTTCCATGGCAATCTCCCAATTGATGTGGGTCTCACCCTACCAAATCTAAAACTAATAGCTGTTACGGAAAACAATTTCTCTGGAATCTTTCCCACTTCAATCACCAATGCTTCTGGGCTTGAGGAAGGAACTTGAGGAACTTGCCCTAAAGAAGAAGATGCTATTTTTAACTTCCTAAATTGACCCTGCATTTTGTTTTGAAATTCGTGCAGACAGACAGATCGGTGAACTTAACGGCCAAATCTAACAGAATAGCCACGAGTTTTAATTTTATGCATTTTAGTGGCCAAAACTAGACTTTTAATAGTTGAATGGCCAAAACTCGACGATTGCAAAAGTTTAGTGGCCAACCGGATAATTTGCTCCTCAAGATATAGCCGAAATACCACAAGGTGTCAAAGCTGTGAAATTTTTCTCCTTTTGTTCTTGATTGCATTTCCTCTTTTGCACTTCATATTCTCTTTTAACCACTTCAAATCATCATCAATCATCAAATTATCTTCTCAATACACTCCATTTGATGATTGAATCATTAAACCTACAAAACATGAAGTTTTTACCATTAAAATCCATATAAATGCAATTTTCACACTTTAAACTACAAAATGCATACTTTCACTAGATTCCTAGTTAATTAGCTATAAAAGTAGTTAAAACACACCAAAACTAACAATAAAGAACACTAAAAACATGTAAAATATCTACTTGTCAATCAAGATCAAGCAATTATATGTTCAAAATCATCATTTTGAAAAATATATTCACACATAGAATATATATGAATAGAATTTCAAAACAACTAGGCATTCCAAATTCATGTGTTCTATTCTCATAAGAGTGAAAATTAGGATATACATCACTCAAACATTCAAGTATCACCTATTTGCCTCATACATAATTTGAGGTAAGAAAGTTAAGTTTTAAAAGCATCTCAATAGCATTCCATCTATACATTGATAGTTTATCACTTATTTCTTTAATGCATCCCATAGATATGTTTAACTATAGGACACTTAACATTCCCAAACGAATAAAGTTTCTATATTTTATATTTCCACTTTAAGTAACTTTCCTATTTTAGAAAGTTTTTTCTTAGAAAGTTACTATTTTTCGTAAGTCTAACAAAATTTGGAAAGCATCCCAATTTAGGTCAATATTCTTGGAAAGTCAATCATTAAGAAAAGTTTAGTTAATTTAGTTAAGTCTTTCTTTTAGGAAGGCCATGCATTTAAAGAAATTCATAACTTTAGAAAGTCACTTATTTTTGAAAAATAGCTTTTATTTTAGGAAAACTTCTTAAAATGTCAATGACCTTGAAACAATTGTAATTGTTGCTATAACCTAATAGTAACTTGAGTACATTAAAAGGTTTAAAATTTAACCTTTATACTAAATGAGGCAATTCCAAAAAATACATAATAATTATGAAACTAGGCTGCTATATTAATAGTAATTAATACTTTTCTCAAAAGTGCTTGCCACTAGTAACGTCGTTAACGAAAATCATAACAAGTTGTTGTTGTCTTAGTAGCCTTTTCTTTTCAAATGGGAGTTTGTGTTTTCAAAAGAAACTTTAATAAAGCATTCAGGTTCACCTTTTCCTAAGATGCTACCACAGTCATTAAGCTAAGGATAACTAGTAATGATCATAAAATAACTTCGGAACAATTGTAACTTGTAATAATAGCAACAAGAATAGAACAGTGAATGCTGAAAATTCAGCCTTACACATGAATAGTTTAGATGTGATGACACTAAAATAGTTTACAAGGTTTCGGTCAGAGACTATGGATTGCTTCAGATTCGCATAATTTATAATCTATTTAAAAAAAGCACTAAAACTAAGAACCAAATTTGATTCATACTAACTATAGTAAATGTAAATGAATTGCTTCATTCTATCGACAGTAGTCCAAAAGGGCATTCGTGAACATTTGAAGCTACTGGTTAGAGACTACTCCAAAGATTACTAGTCGTCTTGTTACTTTATTCTGAATCCGTTTATAATTGGACTTCTACCAGTAATCATAATCCATGATAAATCCAAATCCATGTAATGAAATGTGCACAGTAATAAGAAAACTACTATGGATGAGGTGTGACCAATCATGTATGAGTTGCGTTCTTAAATGGTCTCACGGTCCTAAAACGATCTCTTAAGGAATTAGTGATATTACCATATTAATCAAGGCACATTCAAATAGATTGATCATGACACGAACTTATTAAGTGATTTAATCAAAAATTTCTCAAGTTTTGATGTTCTATTAGTTCTATTACAATTCATAGAGTTAAAATCTGAATTGACTTTACTAGATGAATAAAAAGAATGAAAATCTTAGAGCCTTGTGTTGCAGTCACGAGTTATTATTCGACTTCGAAGTTCCTTCTGTTCCCTCTTTTCCTCTTCTGAAAGCTTGCTTACCCTCTCCCTCAAACTCACCTCTGTGTTTGTCAATTTGACAGAGAAAGAAATATGATTCAGTTTTATGTGTAGAGTATATAAATCTAATGCTTACTTTAATAGGTGTTGTTTTGGAGAAAACAAGGCTCGATTGAAAAGGTAATACCCTAATTGCTGGTTAGTAATGTCATGTGAATGGGCTTGATTGATATTTAGTTGGTAATCAAATATTGATGATACTAAATGTAATTAGAATCTTACATTGAGAATTAAAGAATATGGACTGACAAGATTCATTAAACCTTATGACTAGTGTTTAGTAGTATGACAAGTGAATGATTTTTAGTGATATTACACTTGTGCTTAATAATCATTTATTATACGGTGATTAAAGCCTGAAAAAGGAACACTTACACGGGAAATCTGTAATATAATTGTAAATCTCACCAACCATTAAAGATATAGGAGCTTCAGTGCATAAGGCTACTCGTGTGCCATCAGATTTTTCTTTAATGCTACTCTGGACTTAAACTATGGTTATTCATGCTGCAAGTGCAAATCAGATTTTAACAAAGATAACTTTATCACATTTGACTATGGTGTTAAGAACATGGATACTTTTGATATTGTTGGATTTCAAGGTTTGAGTCTCTCTAGTTCGTTATGCAGTAACTGGCACTCAATTGTACTAGCTTGTATCGATTGTTCCATGTTTTTCTCGAGAATAAATTCCCCCGGAAAGATAAAAAACCATAATGGTGTCAAGGTCTACTAGTTCAAGTTGCACAAGAAACCTTTAGCTGTTGAATTGGGGTACCTATAATAGTGAATACATCTTAAAAGGAATATGGTATCGTAAAACTGTCCTTCCAGGTGTGTGCTGGACATGTGTGTATATATATATTGAGTAGGGATATGTTATGAAGGCACATATATCTTGAAAGGAATACGAGATCATAAACCTTCTATTTCTTCATTTTTATTAACCTCTCACCCTTTTCCACACTATTCTCACCCCCAACTGTTAAACTCAGGATTTAAATCCTAAACTTAATAGCGAAAAGAATTCTAAGAGCATTTTTGTGACTACTTGGCCAACTCCATTAGTTCATAAACCTTTTATTCCAGTACTTTTTCTTATATATTGAAAATAGCATTTTTCTTATCCTGATGGCGGATCACTCCACCAAATTTCACATACGCAAACAGATTTCGCAAATTCAAGCAAAGTTACACACTTGAAATTGGTTTCACACACTAGATTATCATGAAAGTAAAGTGAATGGGATGGCATATATTAGCACAATGAAGCATCGATTTCTACAGGTTGAAATTGTTCATCCTCAAGCAAGAACGACTGTAAGGAATTGGAATCAAAAGCAGATCATTTTTCCGCCTCATTGTCACGCCAAATCTTGCAGCCATGTTTAATTCCTCTTGTTTTAGATCACCAGGGAGCTTCCAATCAAAATGGAATAATAATTGTGCAAGTGTCAGCTCAATAGATGCCTGAGAAAATGATATGCCTGGGCAAATCCTTCTTCCAGCTCCGAATGGGATGTATTCATAATCATCCCCTTTAAAATCAATTTTCGAATCAAGAAATCGTGAAGGGTTAAATTTCTCAGCTTCACTCCAGTAATTGGGATCTCTGCCAATTGCCCATGCATTAACGATGATTCTTGCCTTCGCTGGCACTTGAAAACCATTGATGTCGCATTGTTCAGCACATTCTCTTGGCAATAAGAGTGGAACACTTGGTTGTAGCCTCAAGGTCTCCTTAATGATTGCATGCAAGTATTTGAGCTCATGAAGGCGTGATTCATCAACATTTCCTTTGTTATCAAAGTGATTTCTTACCTCATCTTGTGCCCTTTTCATTATTTGTGGGTTTCGAATCATTTCAGAAATCGCCCATTCGATGGTTGCTGCTGATGCCTCACTTCCAGCAGAGAAAATGTCCTGAAACATAAATAAGAATATGTGCGAATAAATATCACATATTCAACACTTAGATCCCTAAATGAACTCATGGTGTGATGATTGACTAAAATAATTAAAACTAGAATCTGGTTTTTTTTCCTTCTTTGTCTAAAGAAAATAAAAATTTGTCACTCGGACCATGTGACTATTCTCAGATAGAATATCCAATCACTTTGGATGTAATTGGACTTCTGGATTTGTTCCTTCTGTTGTTCACCTTCAAAAACTTTTGAATTAGGTTTCTTAATTGTTTATAATATATCTTGGTAGCAGTTTCGGTTTTGGTAATTCGATCATTTTTATGCACACATAAGGAATGGAAATAATTCGATTCAGAAAGGCGGCATGATCAACTAGATCACCTGTAAAAATGATTTTAGGGCAGTGAAAAATGTGTTGAAAAATTTTAGGAACTAATAGTGAACAGGATCATGAGGAGATGTTCTAGGATGCACTGTTCCGCTGTAACATACATCATGCATCTTTGAAGAGGGTTCAGTGAAGCTGTATCAATTTCGTCGTGCCACACATTAAGTAGGGGTGGCAATGGAGCGGGGGTGGGGCGGGGGAGATTGCCAGGGGTGGGGCGGGGGATCCCTCCCCCACCCCCTGCCCCGTTGCCTATTAATTCCCCCCGCCCCCACCCCCCGCTTGCCCCGTCCCACCCCGTTTCCCCCGCGGGGGTATTAAGTGTAATTAGGAATTTAATATAAATGTATTAATAAATTTAGTATAAATAATTAATAATTTTTATTAATAGACATGTATAATTAGTAGTATAATTGATAATATCATTATATATATAATTATGCACATATATATATATATCTTTTTTTTTTTCCCAAACGGGTGGCGGGTCAGGGGTCTAAACGGGGGGAAAAAATTCCCCCCGCCCCAGCCCCAATAGACTCCCACGGGCACCCACACTCGTTGCCATCCCTAACATTAAGTATATATCTACTTGCATGTTAATTTGCATGCAGCAGCAATAAAGACCTCAAAGAATCACTTTAATTTAATCATGTCTTCCTCCCCAAATTTTAGTCATTTTGTCATCAGCTGCTATATAAATTAATTTCGTTCACACATGGCTTAAGAAAACAATTCGCTGACGTCCATCTACAACTATTGTGCAAATCTCCCCGAAAATGGCTATAAATTATGTATCCATGAAAAATGATGCTGGTCGATCACCGCGGTGGAGCCAGAAATAAGTTTCACTGGGGCAAAAAGAACACACAATATGTTTGCTTATTGTTTTCCTCCAAATATAGGACATACCAACAATATTTGAATAATAAATTCAAAATAATAATAAATTCAAAATAATACAACTTTTTTTAAAAAAACAATACAACTATTGCATGAAAAATTTCACTTAAAGTGACATGCACAAATTCACTAATAAAAAAATTGCTTTCCTTCAAAAATTATATAGAACCATTTACAATTGTTTGGACACATTATAGATTTTAATTACAACCCAATTATATTGACCTGCTCAAATCCATCTACTAATAAGTGAATTTGGGTATGCAATGAACTTTAAATGGATTTAAATGGGTGACTCAATTAAATCCATTTAATTTGGATTGAATCATATTATACATTTATAACCTTTTGAAAATAATTGCACATTCAAATTCAATTTTGGGTGTTAAGTTGATTTGAATTTCTTACCAACCCAATAAAAATAAAATATCATTATTTCTTATCCAACAACATCCAAAAGAAGGCTAGTAAAATTTCAAGTCAAAAATGGGTAATTGAATATACTCATATCTATTTATAAAATGAATTAACCCAAAATCACCTATTTTGACACTTCTACGATAAATTTTCAAACTTTTGCACTTCAAAAAACTTCAAATTGTTTGCAACTCCACGAGAAGGTGACGGGGTTGAGGAGATGACTTGAGGAGAAGAAGAAGAGTTGGTCAGAAGATATATAGTAGATGCTTGTTTGTGCTGTAACAATAGATTGCATAATAAACTAAAGGAACACAGCTATTTCTAGGCAAATTAAATTTTGTTTTACTTAAAGTCCGTACAACTTTCAGCTACAATGCTTGACTTTTACGTAATAAGGTACAAGTTAAAGAGAAGCTAAATAATTAAAGCAAGAGGTTATTGGATTTCCAAAATCCATTTCCATCAAGTTATGAAATTAGATAAATGTGAAGTTTCAATTCTCAATTAGTGGGGGCAAAGATTAAAAGGTTAAAGAACTATAAGGGTAATTACACAATTTTGAAGGGGCCAGTGCATGTGCCCCCACTTCCCTATTGCGTGCCCCCAGTGTAATTCTGCCTCTGGTCGACCAATAGTTCATGGAAGAAAGGTCGGAGCCAAATGACAGAATGGCGGCTTTTATACCAATGGACCAGTAGTCAAACATATGGTTATGATCAACCCTAGAAAAAATATAAAAGTGAAGTGCAAAGCTTAAAAATCTAGTGATTTTAAGTTTAACTTACCAACATGATCGCTTTGATGTTTGTATCAGTTAGCTGAGGTTCAAAGTCCCCGCGTTTCTGAATATTGACAAGAACATCAACGAGATCCTCCTTGCATTCTCCACCCCCCTGTATTGCCTCTTTGCTGTTCCTTTTATGCTCATTGAGAATATTTTCAAGTATTTTGTCACTCTCCTTGTGTGCTTTCTCCAACTTAAATCTCATCGGAGCCATCACTTGAAACAACTTAACAGAAGGATACATATCAGCTAAGCTAAACCCTGTTGCTAAACCATTGGTTTCATCTAGAAGTTGTATAAATTCTTCTGTGTCTTCGTTTCTTTTGCCAAATGCTGAGCGGCTGGTGATGCTATAAGTGAGAGAGAAAATGCTTCTGGTTAGATTCATAATTGATCCCTTTTGTGAAGAAATCGATTTAATTACATTGAACACCTCATCTTCTCTAATTGATCGGAAAGATTGCACGGATTTTGCACTAAGAAGTTCCATGTTGCAGATTTTTCGTAATTCTCTCCAATATTTTCCATAGGGGGAGAACATGATATCAGCGAAATTATAAGAAACAATCTTGAATGCGGGATGATGAGAGGGTCTTGAAGCAAATGTGATATCATGTGTTTTATAAATCTCTCTGGCCATCTCGGCTGAAGTGACAATGATGTTTGACGTCTCACCAAGCTTCAGGTGCATCAATGGGCCATATTCTTTTGCCAAGTCTCTCAGCAAGTGATACAATGGGTTTGGGGAGCCAAAAAGTTCATGTATGTTTCCTATGATAGGCAGTGGATTAGGCCCGGGCGGAAGATTCAATCTTGAATTTTTCCCAGAGGGTCTTTTGAGAATTTTGACTACCATGAAACAGAAGAGAAGGAAAGCAAGGAGTAAAAGATTGACTGCCATTGAGGATTGAAGCGGGAAAAATGCAGCTCAAGTGTTGTTAGCCTAGTGATGCATTGAATTTATAGAGGATGATATATAAATATCGGTAATCTTTAGAAAGTGTAGGGGATTTGCACAAAGCATATTACAAGGGCTGTGTATCTTAACTATATCGGTATTTTTCAAGAAATTTTATATTGGTCCAAAATAACAACTTAACATATCTAATAGTTAGTCTAGAATCAACGAAAAAATTTTATGCAGATGTATAAAAGCTCCACTTGTTAATTCACATGCTAAATGGGGTTAATTTGACATGTTAAATAAAACCAAATGGAACCTTGTATACTCGCATAGAACTCCTCCTACAGCAACTACCATCTGACATAAAAGTTTCCGTATCGTTACTATAGGCATATTCTTGTCTTTCCTCAAGTCTCTTAATCTGTACTTTTAATGCAAGGGTAATCTCATTTTGGCTGGTGGTCCTTCAATCATTGGAAAAGGCATCCTTTTCACCTAAAAAGAATGAAATATATAATGCTTATGATATGCATTCCATGATAAAGTGTAGCGGACATATACTTTTACCTGAAAATTGGTATGTGAAGCGTGGCTTGAGGGGACGAACCATGACAAAGTACTGTGATATGTCATTTGCTTCTTTTGTTAGGTCAATTAGTTCCGCTAGGCTGTAATTTGTTTACAAATGAAACAAGTGAACTCTTTATTTCGTAGGAGAAATGCAGGTTTGTTTGGATAGTGGATTATTTTCCCAAATATATTTGCTTACATCACCATTATAATTTCTAATATAGCTTTTTATCTTTCCAATTACCTTTGTATCTCACATACATCATATCACAAAAAATGTTACAGTAAAAATATCTCGAATAATTTACAATCCCAACAAGATTGCAGTTTGGTCTTCAATAGTGGCACTTGTGTGATTTTAGTTCCTAAAATTTTGACCAAAATAAATACGATTCCTTATATTTGGCACCTAATGCAACTTTAGCCCCTAAAATATTGACAAAAAACAAGCCTGATCCCCAAACGTTTTTATTTTGAAACAGATTTAAGACAATTGATAGATTTTCCCAATTACTAATGTGATGACTATGTACAGTTACGTATTTGTAAAATTAATTTTTTTTAAAAAAAAAAAGAAGCAAAACGGCGGCTAACTTTGAATGACAACAATAACTCACATGATGATAAATCAGTAACTAATTCACAAAACATACAAAGAAAAAATGAAATTTTGTTAAACTATTTGAAGAATTTGAGTGTTAGGGCATTTTGCTTGGTGGCGGTAGGGATATAAAGCAATATTGAATCCTGGATCATGAATTGGACGCTACATCTAGCTTCAATTTTGTAGTTTAACCAATTTCTTTTCATTTGTAGTAGTTAATTAGTTAGCACGTGTCTTTTTTTTTTTTTTTTTGAGCAGCACGTTTGTTGCTGATTCTTAATCTTATTGTTTAAAGTTAGCACCATGTTGCTTCTTTAGTCCTAAACTTCATTAAATGCACGCTTTAGAGTACATGACTAAATTTTATTAGTAATTGAGAAAAATTCTTCAAATGTCCTAAATTTGCCTTGAATTGGATATGGTGGAAGCCAAATTTATTCTTAACAAAACTTGGAGGACTAAAACTGCGTAGGTACTAAGTAATGGTGACCAGATCTGCTTTTTGTTGAAACTTTAAGGACTGAAACAATAGATATGTTACTTATTGGGGACTCAAATTGTATTTTCCTTTAGTTTGGTTGTTCAAAACTTGGCTTACTTGCTTGCCTAGTCATTCTCCAATTGCCATTACAATTGATTAATATACGCAACGAAAATTGCCATCGTTAAGGTATTACCAAAATACTCGTAGACTTTGTTCGTGGCATATAGTGCAAAAAGTTAGAAATTGTGAGGTTATGATCAATGTCATTACATTAAGCATGCATTTAAAGCAAATGTATGCTTTTCATTAAGAGCTATAAAGGATTTTATATCTTTTGGAAAGAAATGGTCAAGATTCATGAACAAACTGGGTGGGAATAAATTTCTCGGAGCATAGTATGAGGAGAGAGACAAATGCATTGTTCAAAAGTTTCCGATGATAAAAAATAATACTTTTTTACTTCTTGAAACAACAAAATGAATTAAAAAGTACTACAGCATCTGTTAGATCACCAATCCCCTTTAGTGTGGGGTGGGAGGTCAAGGGTTCAACCCTTGTCTCCCATCAAAAAGTGTCACTTAATGTGGTTTTGCACTTAATGTGGCTTTGCTTAAAATCCATATGGATGCTGTGCACCCGTATGGTTCGATGGTGGTTTAGTCCCCGTCGGTTTTCCGTGGCCCTGTTGGTTCACCTCCCTAGATTAGGAGTAGGAGTAGGTGTAGATGTAGATGATGACAAGTGACCCAAAAAAAAAAAAATTTCTGTTAGATCATCAATAATTGATATATATGTCTACTCTCTACTCGATGCTGCAAAGTAGCTAACAAATATTCATATTATATTCGTGGAGTATATGTCTGTTAGTATAAATTAAAAAACTTTCCCCATTCTGTTCATTTCTCAAATACTCTAAAAAATAACTAGATTTTTGTCAACTAGATGCACAAAAGATGTAGTAAACTTTTCGAAATTTATACTTCAGGAATCACATTTAATTTATGATAAAATTTTAAAATTTTTATTAGAATAAATACATATGTTATGAATCATGTAAAAAAATAACAAAATTATTTGTGGTAGTCTCTTTATCATATATATATATATATATATATATATGCAGAAAATATCAACAATATAATAAAATTACAACTAATTTAATATCTCATCCACAAGAGTGTGAGTAAAAACTTGTATTAAATGGCATAACATCTAAATTCATAGCAAGTTAACCCGTACTTTAATTCCGAACTTTATATATATACTTGTGCTATTCACAAATGATTTTTCATCTATAATGCTATCGAAAATTTATATAATATTGGTCGTACATTTAAAAAATATATGTGTAATAATATTCGTACATAGAATTTTTTCAGAGCTTTCAGTAGAAAAATCAGTATATGGATAACGGACAAGAGATCAAAACGACAAAACGAGTTAGTTAAAACAAATCAAATTGTTTAATAAAATAAACTTTTTGTTGTGCCGACAATAATCCTCGTGTCATCTGCTGTCTTTTCTGTGATTGCCGTCTATGCTTACTTTTTCGGGCGAATTATGGATAGACTAATAAAAAATAAACGAATCATTTTCTTTTCCGTGATTGCCGTCTATGCTGACCTTTTCGGGGGAATTATGAATAGACTAATAAAAAATAAACGAACCACGTTGGCCAGCTTCGAGATCGTTGGCTTTTTTGTCTTTTTTCTTTTGGACTAGAAGACATAAATGCGCTTCGCGCGATGGAAATGTAAAATGCCCTGTCCACTTTTGTATACATGCAAAATAAAATATATGAAGTAATAAAAATTGTAATTTATGCAGAAAAAGTATGCGAATTATTAATAAAATTTAGAAGGAATGGATCCTTAAACAGGTAGTCTATGGAGTTAAACCGGTAGTCCATGGAGTTATGTCTGTTCCATGCTTTGTTTTGCATATGAAAACCATTTGCAAGAGAAATGGCAATAAATTGTATCTACGCTCAAGTACGACATCATAGCCATTTCTTTGGTCTCCCTACCCCACTTACCTTCATCTTTCCTAGTAGAAAACCAAGGCAGCCATTCAATTAATTCATTCTTGTGGAGATTATACACCATCCACATTTGTATATGGAACTTTGTTTCCGAAAATACTCTACAAAGACGAAAACAACGCTTCTGTAAACCACATTGTTATATCAAAGAACTTCCAAATTGCTCATCCATAGAAGCTACGACATATCCCGCGTAGAAAACACACACTCAAGTCAGGGGCAACAAAATTGACATTGCACGTAAACAAAAATTGTTGGAAACAGGTACCGCATCATCATTTTGTCAACATTACTTTCATTAAACACAAAACTCAATGGCCAATGCCTCTATTAATATTACAAAAATACCAAATCCGCACTAATTTGAAGGCTATGAGGGGAAAAACAGATTTTCTAGTCTTCAATTGTTTAAGCGATAAACAAATAGAGAGAACTCCAACATAGTACAAACTTAGTAACCCCCTTTGAGATCATTGACCACATTTTATGGAATTGGAGTTACAGTCTCCAAAGTTGCACCTTCTACCATGAAACCTGGTTTGGGCCCTTCAGGTTGCCTCTTAGTATTGTTGACCTCACCTCTTGCCTTTGCTGCAGCCTTCAATTCATCATTTTTTCTGTTCTATACTTGATTTCCTCATTGCATCGAGAAGGCTGAACATACTCTACGCGAACATGAATCCTCTTCCTGATAATCATATTATCAACCTGCAGGTAAAATTTGTGGAAGCAAAGATTAGCTTGCTTTCAAGATAATGGAATATAAAGTAACAATGTCATGATGTTGTGGAACAGGACCATAGAAGATAGATGAATAGAATAATTAACATGCAATTCTTGATGCATAAGGTCCAAAAGAAACCATACCAGTAACAAAATAACAAAGTTAGGCTGGATCTGTGTTGCTGGATCTTCATGATCATGTCCGTCATCTTCACTCTCATCTTCTTCATCCTTCCTCTTTTTATTAAGTTTCCCATTCTGATCTCTGTTACCTGTATTCTGATGCCCGTGACAGACATCTCTATTTCCCTGAACAGCCTTGTCTTCATAAGTAGACTTCCCTTGTTTCTTGGTATCAAACTTCTTTTTCCTGATAACATGTTGCCAAATATTCCTCAGCTCCTTAATTCGAACAAGTTTCACCAAAGTCACATGCACCATGCATGACCCCTTTTATTACAAGCTTGGGATCACTGTTTGCTGATAACACTGGCAGAATTCAAGGAAGTATTCATATGGAATGATCAAAGGGTTTCTATAACATAATGCCCAAACACTCAATATGCATATATTTTGAAAGACAAAATAGTAAAACGTTCTTACTTTACGCATTTGAGCAAATAATGCCAAAACAATGCAGATAAGTAAAATGACATGCTTCCTGTTCCCAAATGCACTCCAGAAAGGAGTAATCATAACATTCTCGAATGACATAGAAGAGAAAGTTTGTTTGCTTACTCATGACAGGAAGGTCCATTTCAAGTCCAACAAGCTCCAAAAGCTTATAGCCATCCATGTCAGGCATATGAACATCCCTAAGTACTAAGTCAAATCGGTCCTTATTTTCCCTCAACATCTTCAACACGGCTTGCTGGGTATTTTGAGTACTGTAAGTTGAATGAGACTGAAGAAAAGAAAGAAAAACATAAATGTTTGTACTAAAGTGAGCACTGTCATCATGAAGTTGAAGACACTTCAAATTCAGTGTGGAAAAAGTACCTGATACAGCCTTTTTTTGTTGTTTCCATCCCACACACTAACATAACCATCACAATCCCCAGTAGCAAATGTACCATAGCTGCATATTTAAATCAGTTTTGAGATAGATTACGGGAAGAGGCTAAAGATATTCAATCAATAGAAAATTGTAATAGATCCAACTCAATCATTCAACATAAAATAAATCAAGAAAAGATAGCTCCACTAGTGAAATATCTTAGCATTGATTTTCTTTCTTAACAAAACTTGAAAAAAAAAAAACAAAAAGGCCATACAAGCCAACTTCCAATGAATGACTGCTGAACAATAATCTCTTTATTGTGGATAAATGTATATGCAGCACTTATATGAGATGAAATGCAATTGAATTCAATGGGGTAGACAATGTCCCTTCCAGCTCCAGATTTTCGATGACACTTGAATGCATACCTACACATATAAACCATCATATAGTAGACAATTATCAAGGTCTGCCTGTTTCATTCTTGTTGAATTCTTGATATAAGAAATTTACTCATCTTATTCAATAGCCAACAGAAGTTTTAATCCACCAGATCATAAGGAATTACACACATGTCAATATCATTGCACCATGTTTAGTTCTCTAACAAGTAATTTTAAGGTGAGATGCAAGCAAGTAATAGTACAAAAAATTGGATAAGAGCCTCTATGAAGAGCTAACAAATTGAGGAGGACCGAACATAAGAATGGTATTGGTAAGGTACCATAATAGCTTAGTTCCTCATTTCTCTCCTCTATATTACTCTTCGAAGCAAAGTTGCCATAACAGTAAAACTTATGCAGACACACAAACTAAGATTGATCATACCCTTTATACTACTCCAAAACCGCCGCCTCCTATTCTAGTTTGAGGAGAGAAAGTGTCCTGTTGCTGACCTCAAAGAGTTGTATGAGAATAGCCTGACATTGCTGGTAGCAAGCTCTAACCATGCAGAAGCAGATAGAAAACCAGAGAATCAGAAGTGATCATATACAAAATCATGGAAAAGAGTTGTAGATTAGTATATGCACTATTCAGATGAAACCATAACACCCATCCTAAAATATGCAGCATAAATCTCACAAAAAAAATTCAGGTTCTTATATCTTTGAACTGAAACTGTTATCTAAGTTGTGAGCAGCTAAAGGCACTTATGTCCCGCTTAGATTAAGCTCAAACTGAAACCTGACTTTGGAGCTTTTTCTGATGTTAACTTTTTCTGAACCAAACAACTCTAAACTGGGTAACATAGCTACCTTAAGAATACATGGATCGGCTCCACTTATCAAGTTAGAAAAAACAGATGTTTCCTAAGGACGCATAGTTATGATGAGAAGCTTGAAGGTTGTGCTTGCCTGGGGAATATCTAGAGTTGAAAATTGGAAATCGGGAAACATAAATTCAGGTTCAATTGCTAATTGTAAACTGTTAAAGTTTTGAGCATGATATTAACAGCCTAATTTGTAGTTCAAGTTTGGAGACATTTGCTTTAGCAGATGATAACTAACAAAAAATTTCATGGCAAATCCCTTTTCACTCATTAATACCTCTCATTTTCATGCGTACAACACGCAAATCCCTCAAGAAAACAGAAATGGCTTATAGAGTATTTCACTTTCAACAAGAATGTTAAATCCAATCAACAAAATTATCACCATGCTCAAATTTAGCAATAATTGGGAAAAACCTCCATTCAAGCCTAAACTAAAAATTGAAATATTCTTGGTTCTTACCTCATGGCACATGTGCTTTATTCGTCCCTTGCAAGAACCAGATGCACTGAAACAGCTACTAAACCCCATCTCTCCTTTTACGCATCTGATGACAAGACCCCACCAAGAAAAATCTTACAATCGTTGATGCACCTGCTTCAAATCCAGACCCATTACCTCGTAAGATAAGACAACAGAGTATGAAAAACCGATTGAGGAAAAAAAAAGGCAAACCTTTATCCAACTTCCCGCAGGTTGTTTTGGACGGCAGATGAGGATTATACTCGAATTCGAGTGCCGGTGAATAAAGAAGTAAACTGTATGTAGTAAGATGGGATAGGGAGAGGAAAGGGCAGGGAAGGGAGAGGAAGTGTGAGGAAGAGCGGCGAGGATGAAAGGCGGGTCAGCTTAGGGTTAGGAAAAAGGGAAAAGGAAGATGCTTTAATTGATCTCTTTCTCTGTTTCCTCCAAGCAAGGATGGTCTGGAGATCTGGAGGAGTTGAGCCTATAAAGGGTGAGGGTCTGGGTCCGGAGGGTCTGGAGATCTAGGGAGGAAAGGCAGTGAGAGATGCCGATGATGGCGAGGATCTTGCTACGGAATTGAAAGGCCTCTCAAAGGCTGAGAGATAAACGAGAGGAAGAAGGTGCGGCGGTGGAGGAGAAATGGTATAAAAAAAAAGGGAACAGCGAGGCTGAACTTGAAGCAGAAGGAGGCGAAAGGGGAATCCCAGGGCCAGTGGGAGAAAGCGGACCTCTGATGCTAGGTAGAAAAGGAGGCGATAGAGGAGAGGGAGACAGTGCGCCGGCGGAGGAGGAGGAGGAGCGAATGGACAAAGTATGAGGATGTACGTAACCCTAGAGGAAAAGGGAGAGAAATTGAGAGGACAGAGCAACATTGTTGTGGAAAGAAGAGAAAGATAAAAGAGGAAAACAAATGACAGAAGAAAGAGAGAGAGAGTAGCTGCAGAGAGAAGGCAGCGGGAAGAAAGAATGCAGCAGAAGCACATGAGATACTGGCAGCGAGGCCAGGTGGGAAGCTAACGCGCGAGGCGCGAAGGACTAAATGCTTCTAATCCACATGCCGGGCACGTGAGAGGACGACGAAAGTTTTGGCTGAATTCTGTTGGGACGTTATCTACTTATGTTGATAAACGTCAAGAATAACTACTCATATATTATGAAAGAAGGGAACAAGCCTAACGTGACTATTGAAAATGGGAGGAGACTAAACTACTTCTAAATTAGACGAGTGTATTATAGCATCCGCTAAATTTAGAAAATTAAGGTCTTGTTTGGACAGTCATTTTTTGTCGAAAAATTGCTACTTTTTTCATGAACATATTTCCCTTTCACCTTTTTACCTTACATATATTAAATTGCTATAGCAATTTTTCTATAAAAAATTCAGAAAAATGCAATCCCAACACAACCTAAGAATATCTTTCATTTGATGCTAACTATGAGATTTGATTTCCCAACCAACATTCCAAGAGGGACTGTCCCTACTGGTGGCCAAAGACAAAGAGCTCGTGGGCTTTTTCGTGGTTTTGTGGTTTGGTAGAATCTTTAACCTAACTAAAATTTTAATAATATCAAAATGCAGGCCACCAAAAAGCATTTGTATTATTGATATCTACTTCGGTAGCCGAATTCTTTTAACAAAAAAGTAAAGCATTTGTACTTTATTAGCAGGTAGCAACATTCGAAAACAAAAAGATCCAATTCAAGATGACTGCATATCTTAATGGGATAATTTCAGAAACCTCCCTTGTGGTTTTCAACAATTTCACTCGGCTCCCTTGAGTTCTACATAATTACAGAAACCTCCCTTGATATGATAAAAATACAACAATGCCCTTCATTAATTGTCAACTCATTAAAAAATTTTATCAAATATTAAAGTTTTCTCATCTATTATCAACTAACAATTTAAACTACAGTCTTTTCTATTTAACTATCTATCGTCTTTCTTTTACATCTATTTTCCTTTTAAACTAATTTATTTATTATTATCAATCAAATGTGTACTATAACCACTAATAAAATTATCATACACACTAAAACACCAATACTTATATATCTTGGTATCTATTCCCAATTCTCGATTTTTCATTATTATTAAATAGTTTTCTTGCACCCATTTTTGTTTCCAATTTTTGATAGGCATTAGCAAATTGAAATTGTCAATGACAAATTGAGTGTTAATTTTATTATCAAACTAGATGGAGATAAAGATAGTGACAGTGATAAAAAAAAATAAAAATTAAGAACAGGAAGTGGAATAGGGACTAAATATAAGTTATACTATTATGGTTGCCATGAAAAAAAAGTGTTCTTGGTATATATTTATAACTGCATTGTGTTTCTATATTTGATTTACAATTATTGATGTTATTTCTATAGAGAGAATTTGATTGATTTTGAACTATGTGCCAATGAAGTATATTGGATATTGATATTAGCAGTAATGGTTTACATTATTTTGTATTAAAAAGGTGGCAGTCATAAAATTGAAATTTAGGGATATTGATGAATATTGTTGTGTATTAAGTAAAATCTGATTTTGATATGAGATTATAGGTAATTTTTTGGGCATTTGATGTAGCATTTTATAGTTGATACAATGGTCTGCATCCGAAATTTTTAGGTAAAATAGGAATATTAGAACAAAAATTAGTATTTATTTAATGGTGATTTGGATGTTAATGAAATAGAGATTGTAAACCATTTTTTTCTTTATTTTTTGTCGTGAATTATAGCTCAAGGGTATTATAGGAATTGTGAGAAAATGTATAGCTTTTTGGGCCTAAAATGTTACTTAAATAGTAAAAATAGGGAAGATAGGTGTAATTTTTAGAATTCGAGGGGAGCTTTCTATAATTGTTAAAAACCTCAGGGGAGGAATGTGAAATTAACCCTATCTTAATTCTCAATCATTGCGATTGAAGCCCCTTCGCGTTGGAACCGAATAGATCAATATAGTATGCATTTTACATTAATCTAGAAAGTTCAAGAATTTATATGCCTTAAGGTTAGGTAAGAAGATATAAAATACGACTATGATTAAATGAGTTAAGTGATAAAGATAAAAGCAAATACCCCAGTTTATAACCATCCCCTATTTTTTATCTCTTCTGTGGATAAAGTTAATCCTAGAACTAATAGTACTATTTGTTATGGAATCTGATGTTGATGTTTGGCTTAGTATAGTAATATTATAAAGTGAATATGTTTATACACTTATAACTTTGATAGAGGTACAAAAAGCACTACAAGCTCATACAATTTTATTGGTAAATGTACCCAAATTCCAATTCCATCCAATAGTCTCTCATATTCATGGACATTTTTTTCCCTTCGACGCTTTTTTCCATTGACTGTTTTCAAGTAATACGCAGTCACGTTTTTAGAAGAACCTTTCCTTTTAATATTTTTGTGAAAACAAATTTCTGCATAAATGTGGGCTTTAATCTTAATAAATTTTTATACAATTTTGCTATTCCGTTTGATCTATTTTCTTTCATGGAGAGATAATAGCAAATCTTAATGGTAATATGAATAAGGATAGATGACCGATGATGTTGCAATAAATGCAAAAGATAGATCAAAGGATGGACCAGTCTAACAATTTGGCTCAGTCTCATATGCATCTGTCTAGAACCTTGAGAGGCAAGTAGGTCAGTTGGCTGAAGCAATGACTAAAAGAGAATCGGGGAGATTGCTAATAATACAGAAATGAACCTAAAAGAGGCTACTATAGCAGTCGTTTGGGGAAGGTGTTGGAGAACCTTGTACATAAAGCTAAAGAGAGACCTATGAAGCAAGATGAAATTGAGAATGAGAAGAAAAGTGATGAAACTGGGAGTAAAATGCAAATGACAAACAAGGAAGTTTATAAGGAAGATCACTCTATCAAGATGCCCAAGATTAAAGCATATGTGTTATCCATTCAATATCGTCAAAGTTTGAATTACAAGGCAAACAAGGGTCATTACTAAAAGTTTATAGAGATGTTTAAAATGCTTCAGGTGAACGTCCCATTTACCAAGGCTCTTGCAAATATGCCAAATTTCTAAAAGAAATTGTGTCTAATAAGCAAAAATTAGAGGAATTTGTTGTAGTTGCCTTGGTCGAGGAATGTAATGCTGTGCTACAGAATCATCTTCCTACAAAAATAAGGGATCCAGGGAGTTTTACAGTGCCATGTTCTTTTGGAAATTTTTTTTGTTAATAGGTGCTTATGTGACCTTGGGTGTAGTATTAGTTTGATGCCTTTATCATTTTTTAGAAAATCAAAATTTAGTAAGCTTGCTCCTACAATGATGGTGCTTCAAGTTGCGAATCATTGGGTGAGATATTTAGTAGGACTGGTAGAATATATGCTCATTAAAATTAGTAAATTTTATTTTGCTACTAATTTTCCACTTCTTGAAATGGAAGAAGATATTTGCAAGCCTATTAGTTTGGGTAGAGCATTTTTAACCACCAGAGGGACTATTATTGATGTTTTAGCGGGCAAGCTTGCACTAAGCATAGGTAAAGATAAACAAGAGTTTAACATTTTTAAAATACTTAAATGTTCTTCTACTAATGAGTCTTATTGACAAATTGATGTGTTAGATACTATTTCTAACGAAGGTTTAGCTTTTAAGTCATTTTATGATTCATAAGAGAGTGCCATTGCATTAAGTTTAGATGAGAATATAGAGGACATTAAGCTCTTAAACTTTTTGAAGCTCTTTTAGAAGGGTAAGTAGAGCTTTCATATGTAAAAAGTCATTGGTTTGAAAAAATTGCCGTAGTTAATGAAAGTTTTTATCCCAAATTGGAACTTAAATCTTCACCTGCACATTTATTGTATGTTTGCTTTTCTAGAATCTTATGATCTTGTTATTATTTCCTCTTTATTAAGCCAAGTTGAGACTAAAAAATTGTTAAGAGTGTTACATGAACATAAGATGAGTATTGCTTGGAGCATTTTAGATATCAAATGTCATATGGGATTTTAATAGGGGAAAATGCTAAACTTTCAGTTGAGAATCGGAGAAGACTCAACCCCAATATGAAAGGAATAGTTTGTGCAGAGGTAATTAAATTACTTGATGTAAAGATTATTTATTCTATTTCTAATAGTTCTTGGGTAAACCTTGTACAGGTAGTATCGAATAAGGGAAGAATGATAGTGGTAAAAAATGAGAAAGATGAACTAACCCCCACACACATTATCGCTAGATTGCGTGTCTGTATTGATTATAGGAAATTGAATGCTGCCATAAGGGAGAACCATTTTACACTGTTGTTTGTCAATTAAATTCTAGAAAGATTCGCCGGCCAGAAGTTTTATTGCTTCCTACATGTTTATTTGAGTTAAAATCAAATCCAAATTATTCTAGAGGACTAGAAAAAGACAATCTTCATTTGCCCATATGGTAGATTTATGTATAGAAGAATGCCTTTTGGACTTTGCAATGCGTCAGCTGCCTTTCAACGGTCCATGATAGCCATTTTCTCTGATGTGATGGAAGATATCACTGAGGTTTTTAGGATGATTTTTTTGTATATAGTTCCTCTTTTGATGCTTGTTTGAATAATTTGAATAGTGTCATACAAAGGTGTAAAGAGTCTAATTTGGTATTAAATTAGAAAAAAAATGTCACTTTATAGTTTGTGAAGATATTATTTTGGGCCATAAGTTTTCTAAAAAAGGCATAGAAATGGACAATACAAAGATAGAGGTAATTGAGAGATTACCCTTGTATAGCTCTATCTATGCTATTAGGAGTTTTCTTGGTTATGCTAGATTTTATAGAAGAATCATAAAAGATTTTCTCAATGTAACTAAACCTTTATGTGCCTTGTTGCCTAAAGTTGTAGTTTGTGTCTTTGTTGATGCTTGTCTTGAAACTTTTAATAAGATAAAGGAAGTGTTTACATCAGCACCTATAATCATTGCACTTGATTAGAATTTACCTTTTGAATTAATGTTCTAGTAAAGTTCTTAATGAAGTACATGTGAATTATGCTAATACTAAGAAAGAGTATCTAACTATTGTATTTGCTTTTGAAAAGTTTTGCTCTTATTTTGTTGGTTCTAAAGTTATTATCTATAATGATACTTTGCTATCAAGTATTTGTTGTCTAAAAAGGATGCAAAACCCAAATTGATTTGTTGGATCTTATTATTGCAATTGTTCGAATTGAAGATAAAACATAAGGACTCGAATTTAGTAGCAGGCCACTTGTTAAGATTAGAACAAGTGGATACTTTCGATGATTCACGGATAGAGGACAAGTTTACAATTGAGCAATTATGGGCCATTCATCATGTTAAGGCACCTTGGTTTACTGATTATGTTAATTATCTTGTATCTAATATTATACTTCATGATTTAACTTTTTAGAAACAAAAGAAATTCTTTGCCAAGGTGAAGCAAAATTTCTAGGAAGATCCTTAATTGTTTTGATAGTCTCCAGATAGAGTAATAAGAAGATGTGTACCCGAGGAGGAGATATCCTTAATTCTGGAGCATTATCATTCATCTTCTTATGGTAGTCATTATGGGTTAGAAAGAACTATAGCAAAGATGCTATAATTAGGATTCTTTTGATCAAAATTATTTAAAGATACCACATGTTTTTTTATGGCACGTGACAAGTGCCAACACACTGTAACATTGGTCGCAGACAGGAGATGCCACAAATTGGAATTTTGGAAGTTGGACCATTTGACGTTTGGGTCATAGACTCCATGGGCCATTTCTGTCTTCTCATAGGAATCTGCATATTTTGATTGCAGTGGATAATATTATGAAGTGGATAGAAATAGTGGCATTGTCGGATAATAAGGGCCAAAGTGAATATTTTCACAAGTTTTAGAGTGCTCTGTACAATATTGTATGAATGAGGATAGATGACCCAAATAGCCACTAAAATTTTTGCTTAACTACACTTTATCCTCCAACTTTATGGTAGTACTAATACTATATTGTTATAATATATCGTAGTAATAATAGCATGGAAAATACGGTTAAATTTCAATAAATAGTGTGACCATCTTAAAATGGTTATACATGACAAGAGATGTGGGAGTTTGGCTGCAGAAGCCACAATGAATACACGAAAAGAATGACCCTGGGCAGAAAGTCTATAAATATTATCAATTTTTGAACTTCGACACTCACACGCCTACCCACTGGCCCATTCTAAATGAGGGAAGTTTTTATGGCAGGGGTTTGAAACATGTATAGTTGACGTTACATGTAATTGCTGTACTTTTTCATGATTTGATCACTCACATGATTTTATTGTATTTTTTTGATGATACAAGGTTACGTAAGCATATAACAAATCATGAAATATAATACAATTATGTAAATATACATTAGAAATAGTACAATAATGTATAAATTGAATCTAAAGTCAACCGTGTGTGCCCGAAACCCATATAGCAGATGAGCATCCAAAAGCATTGATAAGCTAACTGAAAACACTTTGAGCAATGATCCGCATGGATACCAGTTGTCAAACCATAAAGAAGCTGATTTTCCATTCCTCACCACAAATTTGGTATTACGCTTCCACTATGTTGAATTCCAATGTAGCAAAATCAATCCATATATCTAAAAGGATCATATAAAACCCTAAAAAGCATTTCGTTTTCCAAACTACCCTTGGACACTCATTTCATAAGGTAACCCAAAAAAAGGAGTAGAAAATCAAATAGAAGATAAGTTTATTTTTTAAAATTAGTTATGGAATTGATGATGTAAATCATAACAAAGTCAATGAGAGAACTACATGCCAAGAAATCATACAAAAAAATGGCCTATTCTGCTCATCAAATGAAGAGATTCATTTTTAGATGCTGTTGACTATAATAATGTTCCCTAATTCATAATTGCTATGGAGGGTATTTTTTCACTCTTTTTTCTTTCACAATTTCAATCTCTCTTTAAAATTGAACTTGCTTTTTTTTTAGATCATGTGGTCCATAATTATTTTCAAATGTCAAGATTCAAATATCAGTCCGCTCAATGGTTTCGTTAAAACGAACTCTATAACTTGCTACAAGTAAATTTTTAGAATTAATTTCTTTCAATTCTTTTTACTAAATCTTCAACATTTTCAGTTAAATTTGTTGTATCATTTTGTATGAGCCATGGAAGGGTAACTTCCAACTGAAAGTACTTTTTTGCATTTTACATCAATTTACAATTAACATGGGCAGACATTGTTACTTCAAAAACTCAAAATAGGAGAGCTAAATGTAATATTTGAAACTTCAAGTGATTCAAGTGAAATTTGAAATTGTCAAAAACCTTAGGGGAAGTCAAGGTTTCTAAAATTATCTCTAATAATATACGTGTTCTATGCTAGTAATGTAATGAGCAGTCTCTTTTATATTGAGGTTCTGAATTTTCTTTAAATTAAATGGTTGTTCTTCTTTAGTTTCCTCAACTAGCGTTTAGTCAAAAAATAGATTAGCACGTGGTAAAATGAAGAAAAAAGGTTACTCACCTATTTTAAATAAAAGGAAGAGGGTTTGCGAATGGTCAAATTATTATTCCAGGTATGAGGAGAACAATTAACTTGTAGTGAGTCATTGGAATTGGTCCAATTGTTAAAATAGTTCTTTTAGAATTCTTTTCGCTATCAAGTCAAGATTCGACTACCAAGCTTAATAATTGAAAGGAAAAATTGTTAGGGTCCAAGTGTGGAACAAACATCTATTGAGATATCAAGTACACAACAATTTAATGATAAATAAGTCATAAGTATGAAAAATAAACGACACACAATATTTAACATTGTTCGACTCCACCACTGAGCCTACGTCCACGGAGAAAAAATTCGTTCTTTATTATGTGAGGAATATCCTATACAAGAATATAATTTGGACCCAATCCCAACTCTTATATACCATCTCTCATCTCCCAAAAATCCTCTCTCACACCTCATATATAAAGCTACATATTGCCTTTGTATGCTCTTGTGTGTCTCTATGTAATATGTCAACCCATCTATTTATAAAAAATATTATTTGGCCAAAAAACAAATAACAACAGGAAACCAGTAGCACTCCTAGACTTGTACAGAATAGGAAATAATTTCTAAATCCTAAATAAAATAGAAAATTTCTTGACTAATATTTTAGATAGCTAAAACCAATTAGAAAACTAATTACTTTTACACAAATTTAAAAACCTACCTAAAAGAAATTAAGCCAATTTCCTAACAAATCTCCACCTTGGTGAATATTTCTTTTAGAAACCATTTGTCTTTAACTACCAAGTAATATGATACCGAACTACACATCCGAATCAATATAGTCCTGATACCAAATTGATTCAATTGGCAAATGAACATATGTAGTTACCCTGAATTCAACCTCCAGTTAATTCATGAGAAAGTGTCTCAATTTACCATCTCTCTTTACAGGATTTCTTCTCACCACCATATTTGCAACTCAAGATCCCCTTCTGTGAATTCTATTTCTAACCATTGAGACAATCAAGTAGTAAAATCACCATACTTCTTTCCATCCTCAAGACTGTCTCATCACGTGTGGTTTCCAAAACTCCACCTAAAATGAAAAACTCGTAACTGTTAGAGTCTTCTGGCATATAGAAATTGATACGAACCCAAACCGCGATTGGAAGAACTCATATTCCAACAAAACAGGATCTAGACAAGCGACTCTAAGGTTTGTACGTGCGGAACCCTAAACCCCCTTAGAATCCCTTGGATGAGAATTAAGATTGATTCTTAACCCTCAAGAAAAGATTAAAGGAACTTATGGTCAATGGTAGAACGGCACCACGAGCAAGTGTGATTCTTGCTTCATAAGCCAAGAAGAACACTTAGAACAAAATCTAAGATATTCAAACTTAACCAAATCTTAAGAGAATACCCTTAAAACTGAAAACTTGTTTATTGATGAATAATCCCTAACAAACTCGGCCAGCCTTGTATTTATAGGCTTTGGTAGCCCTAAACCTAACTAGGAATGGAAAAGGTTATTAACTCCTAAACCTAACTTACTAAGGAAATTAACAAACGAATGGAACCTGCTAAATTCGGCCCTAATAGACAAGGGCTGGTCGGCTAAGGCCCAACATGGGCTGCCAATCCTTATTCTCAAGCCTACATTAGACTCTCAACTTGGCAATGACGCCCATCAAGCAATCCCTGCTTTCTTTAGTCAATTGTGGCTTCGCCAAGGACTTGGAGTAGGCTCACCATTGTTTGATTATCCTCTTGCATCATTCCAATGCATGTATGAACAATTTGGAGAAATGTTTGGAGGTTCTCACGCATCTTTCTTGTCCTTGCTCGAGTCATCGGTCCAAGGTTTATTGATGGTGCACGTAGGTCATCCTTACTCGAGCCCTGTGAAGTGACGACTTGAGTTCTTGGAGGTTCCTCATCATTCCTCTCCTCTTGAGAAGAATTTGTCCTCAAATCGAAGTCGTCACCTACATCAAACGGAAGTCAGCGACATTGAAGGTTGAGCTAACACCATACTCACTTGGAAGGTCAAGTTGGTAGGCGTTGTCATTGACTTTGCCAAGAATTTGAAAAGGTCCATCATCACGAAGCATCAACTTGCTTCGACGTTTCTCAAGGAAGCATTCCTTCCGCATGTGGAGCCAAACCTAGTCTCCAGGTTCGAAGAGTAGTTGCCTACGCCCTTTGTTTACATGTATGGCAAATTACTCCGTGCGCCTTTCAATGTTTGCCCGCGCCTTTTCATGAAGGTGCCGTACTACTTCGGCCTTTTTCTTGCCATCAAGGCTAGTATGTTCACTCAAAGGTAAAGGCATGAGATCTAGTGGTGTTAATGAGTTGAAACCGTACACCACCTCAAAAGGAGAAGACTGAGTAGTAGAGTGGGTAGAACGGTTATAAGCAAATTCAATGCATGGTAAACATTCTTCCGACGTTCTCAAGTTGTGCTTAACTAAGGCACATATCATGGTAGACACGCTACGATTAACTACCTCGGTTTGGTTATCGGTTTGAGGGTGACTAGTAGTTGAAAACAACAACTTAGTGTCTAACTTAGACCTAAGTGTTTTCCAAAAGTAGCTTAGAAATTTAACATCATGGTCAGAGACAATAGTGCGGGGAATACCATGCAAGCGGACTATTTCCTTAAAGAACAGGTCAGCAATGTAGGGTGCATTATCAGTTTTGTGACATGCAATAAAGTGTGCCATTTTGAGAACCTATCCACTACAACAAAGATGGAGTCATGTTCTCTTTTTGTCCTAGGTAAACCAAGAATGAAATCCATAGAAATATCAACCCATGGCTTGCTAGGTATGGGCAAAGGCATGTAGAGACCATGAGGATTTACCTTGGATTTGGTGCGAAGGCATTGAATGCATCGTGCAACCTCTCTCTCGACATCTCTCCTCATGTTGGGCCAGCAAAAATGTTCCTGCAAGATTGAGAGAGTTTTAGCTATCCCAAAGTGCCCCATTAATCCTCCACTATGAGATTCTTTAACTAGTAATTGATGAATTGAACATTTGGGAATGCATAATCGGTCCAAGTAGTGAAGGAACCCGTCGGCTATGAAGAACTTTTCTTGGGCCTTTTGCTTGCATGCTTCAAACACTAACTTAAAATCATCATCAGTTGAGTATAGATCCTTGATAAGCTCAAAACCAAGCAATTTAGCATCTAGAGTAGCAAGAAGTGTATACCTTCGTGAGAGTGCATCAGCAACTATGTTGGACTTACCGGTTTTGTACTTAATAACATACGGAAAAGTCTCTATGAATGAGATCCATCGCACATGCCTCTTACTCGGCTTGTTTTGAGATTTGAGAAATTTGAGCGACTCGTGGTCAGTGTGGATGACGAACTCCTTGGGTCAGAGGTAGTGTTGCCACACTTGGAGTGCTTGAATTAAAGCATATAGCTCCTTGTCATAGGTGCTATAGTTCAACATTGCTCCATTTAGTTTCTCACTAAAGTAAGCCACTGGTCGTCCGCCCTGAATCAATGCCAATTCCTGACGCATCACAGTCAATCTCAAATGTTTTAGAAAAGTCAGAAAGAGATAATACAAGTGCATGTGTGAGTGCGTATTTTAGAGAGTCAAAGGATTTTTCCTGATCTTCACCCTAATGGAACGATACATCCTTTTTAATAATGGAAGTTAGAGGTGCTGCTATTGAGCTAAAATTGCACACAAAGCGTTGGTGGAAGCTCGTAAACCCATGAAAGCTCCTTACTTCTCCAATGGTGATCCGCCTTGGCCATTCTTGGATGGCCTTGATTTTACTCTCATCCACCTTAATGCCCTGTGAACTTACAACAAAACCTAGAAATGCTAATCGGTCAGTGCAAAAAGTACATTTCTTTAGGTTAGCATATAGGCGTTCCTTTCGAAGTACTTCTAACACAAGCTTAACATGTTGCAAATGCTCCTCTAGACTTGTGCTATAAATGAGAATATCATCAAAATACACAACTACAAATTTGCCTAAGTACTCACGTAAGACATGATTCATTAATCGCACAAAGGTACTTGGTGCATTAGTAAGGCCAAAAGGCATGACTAACCACTCATATAACCCGTACTTAGTCTTAAACGCAGTTTTCCATCGTCCCCCTCTTTGATTCTAATTTGATGATACCCCTATTTCAGATCAATTTTTGTGAATATAACTGCCCCATGTGATTCATCTAACATGTCATCTAGACGGGGAATGGGATGGCGATACTTTACCGTTATGGTATTGATAGCTCAGCAGTCCGTGCACATCCTTCAAGATCTGTCCTTCTTTGGCACAAGGATGACTAGAATAGCACAGGGGCTTAAGCTCTCTCTTGCCCATCCTTTGCCTAGAAGTTCCTCCACTTGCCTTTGAATCTCCTTGGTCTCCTCGGGGTTGCTTCTATAGGCAGGTTGTTAGGTAGGGGTGCTCCAGGTATGAGGTCTATTTGGTACTCAATACCCTTTACGGGTGGCAATCCACTTGGCACATCATCTGGAAAAACATCTTCATAGTCCTGCAAAAGCTTGGTAAAAGAACTAGGCAATGAAGAGCCAAAGATGTTAGTGTCACTCGACACTTCCTTGGTGTAAAACAAGAGCATGGTTTGGCCTCCAAGTAACCCTTTCCTCACATTTTTGGCTTTTGCGCTCAAAAATATTTTTTCCTTTTTTTTACCTCATGATCCGTCCCATTTTTTGCCTTTTCCCTCTCATTTTGCACGGATCTTTTCCTTTCTTTTCTTTCAGGTTTTTCGATTTTTTTCCGCTCATCAACTTTCTTACATTCTTGCTAAATTTTCATTTGGTCCTCATACACTTGCTTAGGTGTGAGTGGTGCAAGGGTGATCTTCTTCCCTTTATGTAGGAAGGTGTACATGTTAGTACGACCATCATGGCTAGTACTTCTATCAAATTGCCATGATCTACCAAGTAAGATATGGCTAGTCTGCATAGGTACTACGTCACAAAGAATTTCATCTTCATAAGCACCAATTTTAAAAGAAATAAGTACCTGTTGAGACACTCGTATGTCTCCACAGTTGTTTAGCCATTGTAGGCGATATGGACAGAGGTGCTCGCGAGTTTGAAGTCCTAAAGCCTCAACCATCACTGAGCTCGCAACATTGGTGCAACTCCCAGGGTCTATCACCAAGCTACACACTCTACCATTTACATGACATCTGGTGTAAAAGATGTTTTCCCTTTGGATCTCCTCTTCTTTCATGTGTGCAGCTAGTGCGCGCCTTGCAACGAGTCCTAATCCCCCGGACTCCTCCAATGGTGGTTGGACGACCGCCTCAATGTCATCCTCCTCTTCTAGTGGCGGCATTCCCTGATATTCTTCTTTGTCGTCGGATATTACTTCTCCACTTGGAAGTACGATCATTGTTCTTTGATTTGGACATTGGCTAGCAATATGGTCAAGTCCTTGACACCTCCAACACTTGGTGTCGCGGTTCCGTGCTCTAGGAGGTTCGTTAGACAGCTTGGAAATGGGTCTCCCCTCCTCCTTGGACGACATGGTTTTTGGCTTGGTGGGAGTGGTATAGCTTCCCATCGGCTTGGTCTCCTTCCTTGGAGTCATAGTTCGGTTGTATGATGGTGAAGGCATGGAGAAGGTTCTAAGTTGACCCCTCTTCTTAAGCCTTCGCTCCACCTTCAAGGCCTTCTCGAGCATATCCTTTAAGTCCACATAATGGTGCATTTCGACCTCATCCGCGATTTTCGCTCGTAGACCACTAAGGAATCTTGCCATGGTGGCTTCTCGATCCTCCATTATGTCTGCTCGGAGCATGATCACCTCCATCTCCTTATAGTAATCTTCGACACTTTGATTTCCTTGCCTTAAGTTTTGTAACTTGTGGTACAAGTCACGATGGTAATGGCTAGGAACAAAGCGTTTGCGCATAAGGACCTTCAACTCGGACCAAGTGGTGATCTCAATGTCTCCACTACGCCTTCGATTAGTGGTAATTTGATCCCACCAGATGATGGCATACTCGGAGAATGCCATGACTGCGAGTTTCATTTGCTGCTCCTCTGTGTAGTCGTTGCAATTGAACAGGAGTTCAACATTTTTTCCCCACTCGAGATAGGCATTTGGGTCGGATTTACCTTCGAAAGGTGGTACTTGCATTTTGATTCCTTTGATTGCCTCTCCTCTAGGTCTGTAGCTCCTGTTGGCTCTCCTTGTGCGTGGTCCAACCTCATCGTCGAAGTAGTTAGAGCTATCCGATTCCTGTTGGACTGATCTCCTTTGGTTCCGACTCCCTTGTGTCCTGCTTTGGGTAGCTTTGACTTTGTCAAGTCGTTCATGGACAATTTCCAATTTTTGGTCTATGATTCGGCGGATATCTCCTTTTAAAGATTCGGCAAAGAGTTTGAAATCAAAGGCCGAGGGACTATCTCCTGCGTTAGACATGCTTAGGAAGCCTGCAACAAAGGTTAGTTTTGAAAATAATTTCCCTCGCGCACTCTCTTAGTGTATACCCTCATGCTCGTGTATCACACACTCTCGTTTATAGGCTCACACCAAAATATTCTCAAAGCTTGATTTTACCTTGAAGAGGTTAGATCAGCTCAATAAGTGGTTCAATGGCCTACCAAGGTAAGATCACTTAGCACGTGAGAGGAGTTTTGTTAAGAGACTCGAAATAGATTTTGGCAACTTGACCCAACAAATACAAGTGACGGTAGATCAGATTTGGACACGAACGAGGCAAGTAATTGATTCAATGAAGACAGATTTGGAACTTAAGAACAAGGTGCGGACTGATCAGCTATGAGACAAGAAGATAAGTGACGCAACCGACTCAAATAAGACAAGAAAAAATAATGGCGGACGTTTGTGGATCCTAGATAGACTTACTCGACTTGCACTAGGCTGTTTTGAGAGTGTAAGACAAGGCTTTCTTGGAACTTTTTTGGTAGGTGTTGCGACTGGATGTAGGAGTTTCCTACGTGGCACAAGGCACCAACTAGATTTGGTAGTCCAAGTAGGACTAGGATTTGTGTACAAACCCAAGTCAACTAGGTGTCCCAATTCCAATCAGTTTCTTATTGTAGTAGGAAGTCCGAATCTGGTCTCTTGTTTCTTTTTTTCTTTGTTACGTTTTCTCTTTTTTTTTTTAACGCAAACCAGATTGTTTCCTTTTGTTTTTCTCTCCTCCCAAGCCAGATGCAACTCAAGGCAGGTTCGGCTATCACTTGGACAAGAACAACCGCCGCTTCAAGATTCAAGAATTAGATTTCAAGAACTTTAAGAGCTACTCACGGTTTCCCAAATTTTTGTCCAAGAACTTGTTGGCAATTTCAAGAATTGAATCAAGACTCTGAAGAATTAAGGTAAGACAGCCGTATAGTAGTGCAAGATACCAAAATATCCCAACCCTCTTGTTCAAGAAATCCGAATTGCTTTATCATTACTAGTGACCAGAATTCTGTTTTTTTTTTTTTTTATTTTGACTCGACAATTGAAGACTCCAAGATACAGCAACTAAAGAGTAAAAACTGGATAGAAACAATTTATTGTATTTGGCAAACAACTAGACATAACAGCGGACAGCAACGGAACAAGGAAAACTAGCAACACAACCAAATCAGGTTTTTTTTTTGTGTTTTACGTTTGGACAACAAGACAGATTTGAAGCGACAAAATATGACTCAAACAAAACAAGAAAATGTAGGATATAACCTGCCATACCACCTAAAGAACATAATTCGAATCTAATAACCATTCGAGATGAGGTACCAACCGTCGGAATTGTGAGAAAGTCTCCAACGATTCATGTCCAAAATCAACATTGGATTCCACATTTTCCTTAACTTTTGAATCACCTGTCTAAATTCACCGTCAAGTGTTTACATACTTTTCAACTTCCTATCTTTCACCATCAATACTTTTTGTGAAACAAGGATGTCACCCGTTAAATTATTCAATTGGTAACAACCACCAACCCACTTGATCTCAGTAGTTAACCAAGATCCAACCATGAATCCCGTTTTGATGCCAGTTTGCTGGGATTTAAATGCTTGTGAGCAGCCTAATCTTGCAACCAAGGTTTGATATTATTTGTTAGGATTCAAACACGAAACAAACAACTATTGAGATATCAAGTATACAACAATTTAATGATAAATAAATCACAACCATAAAAGATAAACAACACACAATATTTAATGTGGTTCGACTCTACCATTGAACCTACGTCCACGAAGAGAAAATCTGCTCTTTATTATGAGAGAGAAACCCTATACAAGAATACAATTTAAACTCAAGCCTAGCTCTTGTATACCATTTCTCATCTCCCAAGAACCTTCTCTCAGACCCCATATATAAGACTATATGTCGTTCTTGTGTGCTCTTGCGTGTCCCTTATGTGTTTCGTTGTAGTATGCCAACCCACCTATTTATAGAAAATATTATTTGACCAAAAACTAAATAACAAAAAGAAACTAGTAGCACTCTTAGACTTGTAAAGAATAGGAAATAACTTCTAAATTCTAAACAAAATAGAAAATTTCTTGGCTACTACTTCAAGTAACTAAAATCAATTAAGAAACTAGTTACTTTCACGCAAATTAAGAAACCTGCTTAAAAGAAATTAATCTAATTTCCTAACAAAAATGATACAGGGAGGATAGAAAAGGCCATAGTCAAGTTCAGGATTCAAATTCTGAACCTGACAGTTGAAGGCGAAAATGATGTGGAGAGGATGGGACGGGGAAAAATGCATCAATTTTGCTTCAAAAAAATGAGTTGAATTAAGGCACGAGTCATTTGCAAGTTTTAAAGCTATGCGCAAGACAGAAATATTATCTGGTTGCCTATCTACCCTTGCACTATTATGTTTCGGTATTTCTTATTACTCCATTTTCAAAAAATAAAAGGAACTTTGATTGCCTATCTAGCCTTTTAAGGTATTAGCCTAGACAAATACTTGCATGGACCGGTCCACCAGGAACGTTCTTGCTGGTGGCCAATGACTAAGAGAGCTTGAGGTCTCTATTCACAAGGAACAAGAACGGACTAATGCTTTACGAGAACTAGTGCAGGAAATCATTGGTTATCTTGTTCGGGTAGTGAGAGACCGAACAGAGAACATTTTAACCGAATGTGGGATGCTTGTGGATGAAGTAGTACAAGTGAACGTAGTGTAAGGATCGAAAACAACCTAAGAGGGGGTGAATTAGGTAAATTAAAAACCAATCAGGTTATGAGACATTTTTTGGCTCAATATGAAATTTACTCTCTTTTCTAGATGACCACTCAATGAAACAGTTAATAAGAAAGCAAGATTGCTTGTGAGTAGAAGAGATGAGCAATTTATATTTGCAAGATAGTAAGTAAAAGGGAAGAAATAGCAAACCAAATTCTAAACTCCTCTTGAGGTTGAATATTACTTTATAGAGTAAACTTCTTCAAGTTGATCAAATACAACCAATATTTGTGTACAAAGGAAGGATCACTTCCTCCTTATCCCAATCCACACTTGGTCAAGTTAGGAAGTTTTACAATCACTCAGATAACCTTCACAGAGTTACACTATTGAAGTATTTTTCTCACACAAGAAAAGTTTATACAAGATTCACACATCTAAGAGTACAATCTTCCTTATAGAGTATTTTCTCACTAAAATCACTCTTGATCTTTCGTAGTTTCAATGTGCAAAAGTTTTTTAGAAGTGGTTGACCATGTCCTATTTATAGGAGACCAAAAAGTTTCTCTATTAATACTTCCAATGGATAGAAGGTAGCTGAAGAGTCAACTAGTCGGTGGTAGTGTTTGACGTTCGGTAGTCCTGTTTCTTGCGTTCGACAGCAGGCAGTGACCTTAAGAGATGTTCTTCAATTCTTTCGGATGTCCGGTACCTTTAATGTTTGCGTCTGAAAGCATATAATGAAATTGAAAAATCTTCTTCAATCCTTTCGGACGTCCGGTACATCCAATGCTTTGCGTCGGAAGTGCCGTATTGTTTATCGAACGTCCGGTGCTCTAATGTTTTGCGTCCTATCGAGATCAATGAGTTTAGAGGAAATGTTTTAATTCCTTCGGATGTCCGGTGATGGAGTTCATCATGCGTCCGAAGTTACGTAATGATTATCGAACGTTCGATCCTGATTTCAAAAGCATCCGACAGCTTTCAGTAACCTTTGTTTCTTTCAATTGTACTTGAACTTAGAATCTGATTTGCTTCATAGCTAAAAGTATATCTTGAAAAGATATTAGTATCATCCATTTTGTTTTGTAAACATAAAAAATTAGGGACTAACATTAACAATCTCCCCTTTTTTGATGATGACAAAACAATGGATGGAGAAAAAATAATTGACCCAAAACTCCCCCTTATTCAATGCATCAAAAAGTTTTTGAGTGCTAAGATTTTTAAAGACGGAACAACTCCCCCTCAGAATAACTATCCCTTACACATTAACCATTTATACAAAAATCTTAATATCCCAACGGATCCCAATATCTATTTCTCCCACTTTTTGTCATCATAAGTTGAGTGTAACAACCCATCATTCAGAGAATTATGACCAATTAACCAATCATTCAATATCAGCAATCCAGCATCAGCAATCATTATCAATAGCCAATATCCAATACATCAGAAATGTATTCCACAAACTCAGAGATCAGCAATCACAAGCATATCAATCATTCAGCACTCAGTAGCCACAAAAAAATATACCAAGAGGAGTTAACCAGAAACCATCAAAGTTATATATTAGCAAATAAATTAGAAACCAACAAAGTTAACTAGAATTCAGTAGTACAGAATACTTGAATCAACAAAAAAGGAAGTACAAAAGATGCAAATGCCTAATATGAAGTGCCATCCTAAAATGAAGCGGAAATATCTAAGAGTGCCTAAATAGTGATCTTGGACGATCCAGTCTTTCTTCTTGTAAGGCGAAACTGAGCAGGATCCACATCTTCTTCAGTTTCCTCATCATCATTACTACTAGCTTCAGTTGCAGGAGATTTGTCCTTATTTTGTGGCTGAGAACTTGAGGCATGAACTCCAGGAGTGGACTCAGTATAGGGCCCTTTGTCTTGTGGGACGAGGGTAGACTCAATTGGCTCTGTCCGAAACTCCTTCTAATCTACATTTTCATCTTCTTGAGGGACAGGAGGTACAAACAGATTTATTTTGTCAATGAAAGTGATTTGTTGCTCAGGTGACATGGTCATCATCAGACCATTTTCAAGAAGGAGAATGTGTTGTTTGAGTTCCTCAAGTAAGGAAGTGATTTCATGAGTGGGTGAGGAAGGCTGAGAGGATGATTTTTTGGGATGGATGATAAAGGGTGAAATATATTGAGACTGGTCTCAAGGAGGTCTAGGGTGACAGGAGTTTCATAACGATTCTTTGTCCTAAACTCCAAAATAGACTCCTTATAGCACCAATGACCATCAAAGAATTTCATATTTTTTCTTTCAAAATAAGCCATTGAAAAGATGATTGATGCACTCTCTTTTGGAGATATGCCAGTGAAAGAAATCTTAAAATGGGCAAAGATTGGAGTTAGAAAATTTTCATAGGAAAGTTTCCTACGGCTATCAGTGCTGATTTTGAGCAAAAACTTGTACATAACAAAGCCAAAATCAATTTGGATCTTTTCAAGAAAGCAAGAAAACAAGTAAAGCTCCATTTTGTTGGTATCAATCCTATGACCATCAGTAGGAACCAACAAATTTGAAATTATTGAAAAGATGATCAAATTTTGAGAATTGAGATCCTCCAATTTTGCCTCAACAGGAGTGTTAAAGTGTGTTTGAAAATAGGTCATCAGTTTTGCAATATGAAAGTGATGATAGGCAGAAGGAAACTCTTCATAAGAGAAAAAGTTTATAATTTTTCCTTTAAAATCATCTTCAATTTTGGTCTTTAAGACCGTATTAATAATGTTAGGATTGAATGCAATATCAATTAAATTGACACGAGAAACAAGGTTAGTGTGTGAACTACCCTTCCTAAGGTTAGCAAAGAACTGATGAAACATATCAGGATAATAAGTATTGGATAAGTTCAGAATATGAGACCATTTTTGGAATTCAAAGAGGTTAAGAACTGGTTCAAGGTCAAGCTTACGGAATTCAGAGGGGACAATGGTCCTTTGAGTGATGAAACCCATCTGTGAAATCCATTCAAATCTCTCACTGGCATCATCATCAATAAATTTGGGCAATGGGGTTGGCTCTTTCTCAGTTTGAGCAGCAGATTGCCCTCTAGTAGGACGTTTCCTCTTTTTACCGCGAGTCTCTGTCCTTTGTTTAGGTGATTTCCTAGTGGAAGGCTCAGCAGTTGGCTGTTCATCATCACTGACATTGGGCACTTCAGTTGGCTGTGCTTCAGTTTGATTTGTTCGTTTCATTCTAGCAGGTTGTGTCCTTTTCCACCATGTGCCTTAGTTCCTTTTCTGGGTAATTTCGTGGTGGAAGGCTTGACAATTTCAATTTCTTCATCTCTTAGCCTGGTAGAGCGTCCGGTACCAACAGATCCTCCTCTCACTCGAATCATGATGATATGCAAGATGTTTTTGTTGCAGAGTGCGATGAAAATATGTATGAGATGGATTAAGATTGCAGTAGAGACTACAATGTACGTGTGAATCTTCCAAAGAGAGTGAAATTTGAGTGACTAGGGTTTTTGTTGAGAATTGGGATTGATGGAATGGTTGGCAGTTGGAGGAAGTTATGAGTGCCAATGAATACACAAAAGGGGTGTGATGGTAATGAATAAATCAATTTCTTGGAACTTGTTCAGAGGAGAGATTAATTTAAAATTTAAAAATGGGAGAAGGGGAAAGGGTGCGTCCGAGATCAACGGTTGAATATGAACTAAATGAGGGAGATAACTGCTTTATAATACGCCTCTTTTGGGTGTCGGATGGTCGAACGAAAAGAAGGGTCCGACACTCCTGTCCGAACCAAAATTTTTTTGACAAAATGACTAAGAACACTGTCGGACGTCCGATAAAGTGTGACCAAAGGATTTTTAGAAAATCTTTTCTGAAACGCCCTATTTTATTCTCAAGAACACAAATTGATCCAATGGTAAGATTTTTGTAAGAATATCAGTAATTTGATCTTTTGAGCAAACATATTGTACGCAAATTTCACCCTTTTGGACAAGATCACGAATGAAATGATACTTTATGTTTATATGATTTGTCCTAAAATGTTGAATGGAATTTTTTGTTAAATTTATGATACTTGTATTATCACAATACACAGGCACACAGTCATACTCCAATCCAAAATCATTTAAAATACTTTTCATCCACAATAATTGAGCACAACATACACTGACAATAACATATTCCGCTTCAGCTGTAGACAAGGATATAGCATTTTGTTTCTTACTAAGTCATGATACTAGACAATTACCAAGAAAGTGATATGTACCACTTATACTTTTTCTATCTACCCTACATCCACTAAAATCAGCATCCGAAAAATCACATAAAGAAAATTCATGACATCTTGGATACCAAAAATCATAGTTCAAAGTTCCCTTCAAATATCTAAAAATTCTTTTCACAGCAATTAAATGAGATTCTTTTGGACAAGATTGGAAACGAGCACACAAGCAAACAACGAACATAATATCAGGTCTACTTGCGGTTAAATAAAGTAAACTATCAATCATACGTCTATACTTCTTTTCATCAACTTTTATACCTTCTTCATCCCTGTCAAACTTGGTAGATGTGCACATAGGTGTTCCAACTTGTCTTGAATCCTCCATTCCAAATCTTTTGACCAGCTCTTTGATATATTTTGCTTGATTGATGAACGTACCTTCCCAAGTTTGAACCACTTGGAGCCCAAGGAAGAAATTTAATTCTCCCATCATACTCATCTCAAACTCTTTTTTGCATAATAGTAGAAAAATCCTTGTACAAGCACTCATTAGTAGCACCAAAGATAATATCATTCACATATATTTGCACAATTAAAAGGTCATTTGAACTTTGTTTAGTGAAAAGAGTGGTATTCACAATACTTCTTCTAAAATCATTTTCAATCAAAAAATCATTTAAACGTTCATACCATGCTCTTGGAACTTGTTTCAATCCATACAACGCATTTGAGAGTTTAAACACATGATTTGGATATGCCTCATTTTCAAAACCGAGAGGTTGGTCAACATAAATCTCTTGATCAATAAAACTATTTAAGAAAACACTTTTAACATCCATTTGAAATGATTTAAAATCCTTGTAACATCCAAAAGCCAAGAACATTCTAATTGATTCTAACCTAGTTACGGGAGCAAATGTTTCATCAAAATCAAAAGTAATGTGTATAGCCTCCTCTATAATCAATGTTCTACGATTATAAACTCTGAAACCTCTTTTGTTTTCACAATATCCCAAGAAAATTCCTTCATCAGATTTCTTGTCAAACTTTCCAAGATGTTCCTTGATATTCAAAATGAAACATTTACAACCAAATACTTTGAAGTAGCTGACTACTGGCTTTTTATCATACATGAGCTCATAGGAAGTTTTGTTCAAAATT